>NC_132785.1:1512500-1697500 GCF_048418805.1 Vulpes vulpes
AAGTAGCCTGAAGTGAAACTTCAATGTTTAATCAGCCCAGCTGCCTGTGAAGCTGGCGTTGGGGCTGGGGGAGGAAGTAGTGGTTTCTTTTTGAAGCCTGGCTGCTACCAGGCCAGGAGTGGCCAAGTTGGGGAGGGGGGGCGGTGTGGACTGCCTCAACCCAGCCCACGTGGCTTCTCTAGAGTGGTAGAGACAAGAGAATTGTCTTTTTGCGTCTTTCCTGAAGGCAGAAGAGAAGTTGGAAAACATGAAACACAAAAGGACGAGTTGGAAAACTTAGGGCTCTAAACTGAAGCATTTTTGTGGCAATTAAATTACAAAGAAACCGAGCCGCTTGTAGCAGAAGGAAGTATGCTGAACACTGAGCAAACAGAGGTGGTTGGAAGTGGGTCTTTTGTTTTCTGCTTTGATAAAAAGAAATTGAGGGCCAAGAAATAAAAGAAAAGATGACCAAGTGGGACGACTTCTCCACTGGGTTATTTCATTTTATGTCTTTGGTCATGAACTACCTGTAACCCAGAAAGTACCCTATACCTCACAGCTTTTGTTAAGCTCTGTGGTCCATGGTGTGATCACATAGAGGACCCTCCCCCATGCTCTTTCTCAGCTGAAGACTGGCTTCCTACGTCACTAAGAATGCAGAAGAGGAACTTCCATAAATACTCACCTCTCTGCTTCCAGGCCGTCACTTCCCTCCGGTTACTCTGCATGAACCTCCCACTGCTCCGTGCTGTGAGTTTCTCCCAACCCCCCTTCACCACCCGCTACGACCCTGTTTACTGTGTATCCGTCCTCCTTTCTAATAAAACCACTTAAAAGCAGTGTTTCTATCAGCGCTCTTCAGGAGAAATACAAGGAGCCGCATTTGTAATTTTGATTTTTCGAGTAGCTACATTAAATTCTCTTGCTGATAAGAAACAGGTGAGATGAATTTTGATGATATATTTTCTTTAACCCAACATCTCCAAAATGGTATCTTTTCAACATATGATTGTTATAAAATTATTAGGGTACTTCACGTTCTTTTTGTGATTCTACTCCAAGGGGGTGTTACCCTTATAGCACACTTCAATTACAGTAGCCACAGCTCAAGTCCTCGGTGGCAGCCGGTATCCAGCGGCCCATCCTGGACGGTACCGTTCTGTGCTGTCCCAATCCCTCCTCCCATCCCCTCTTGACTCCACTCTAGTCAGGCTTTCGCTGTCACCACGGTGCTGAAATTGCTTTTGTCAAAGTGCCCAGTAATCTCCATTTCACTCTATCTAGAGGTCAGTTCTTAGCACGTATCTTGCCTGACCTGCCAGCAACATTTGACCCAGTCCATCCCCCTTTCCTGCCTGATAAACCTCCTTCACTCCACTTCCAGGACACCACAGCCTCCCGGCTTTCCTCTTGTCTCACTAGTTGCTGCCCTCAGGCTTTTCTGTTAGTGTACTCTCAGCTCTCTGCCCTGCAAACGACGTCCCAGTGGAAGGTCCCAGGGCTTAGTCCTTCATTTTGTTCACTTTTTTTTTTTATATGTTACTGCATTTTATTTTATTTTTTAAGATTTATTTATTCATGAGAGACAGAGAGAGAGACAGAGAGAGAGGCAGAGACACAGGCAGAGGGCAAAGCAGGCCCCATGCAGGGAGCCTGATGTGGGACTCGATCCCAGGACTCCAGGACCACGCCACAGGCCAAAGGCAGGCGCTAAACTGCTGAGCCACCCAGGGATCCCCATTTTGTTCACTTTTCTAGGTCCCTGGACCCCTTGGTGATCTTGTAGGCCTAGCTGTCGTCTCAAGCCAGTATTTCTTCTGAGCCGCAGCCCGCCCTGCAATCTTCATCTGGGCCTGCACGTATATCTCCATCTGGGTGTCACAGGATATCGGACTTAACTCATCCAAAACTGATCTCTTGATCTCTACCTCCTGAACCTCCTTTTTCAGGTCTGTCCCATCTCAGTATGTGGCAATTCCTTACTCGAGTGGCTCGTGCCAAAAGCCCTGGGACATCGTTGCTTCTCTCTTGCTCATAACCTTCATCCAGTCCTTGAATAAATACTCTCAGCTATGCCTTTAAAACAGATCCAGAACCAGACTGTTTCTTTCCACCTTGTCTGTTTTTTTTTTTTTTTTAAGATGTTGTTTGTTTGAGAGAGAAAGAGAGACAGCACAGTAGAGAGGAGGAGCAGAGGAAGAGGGAGAAACAGAATCCCCACGGAGCAGGGAGCCTGATGTGGGGCCCCTGGGGTCATGAGCTGAGCTGAAGGCAGATGTTAACCAGCCAAGCCCCCCAGGTGCCCCACCACCTTGTCGGTTTTGCACCCCATAGTAAATGGCTAGCACATGCTAGGGTAGTCAGTAGTAGGTGAGGGACCGCTTCTTGAACCTCTGAGAAACAGGAACTGAAATAAGTTCTCAGTGGCTTATTCCCAAGTGCAGCGGGTGTTACAGACGCTACAGCAATAGCACACAGCTGACGGTAGGAACAGGACAGGCTCAGAGTCGACCCTGGGTAAGAAAGGACACAAAATAGAATGGCTGAACTGTGGTCACTTGCAGCATAACCAGGTAGGAAGCCATGGCTCGGTCCCTGCACTTTGCCACTCTTTATCCGTCCAAAGCCACCAACCTAGGCGCGCCAACCATTACCCCAACCCGTCTAAGAATCACCATCGCTCTCTCTTGCTTGGGTTGCTCTGATTCTAAAGGCCCTCATTCCAGTTCCATATGTCATCTTCCCTTCTCCCTTAACGTGGTGTAAGAGAAGGAAAACCTTTGCAGGCTCCTATTTTAATGTTTATAAATCAGCTTTGTGCTCTAATAGTTTTTCTATGTCATTGAATCCAAAATTTTTTAAATCAGGGAGTAGAAATCACAAAGTAGGAGACTTGCAGATTTTACGTATTAAAATGAAAATTTTCTGAATATATAAAAAAAAAACCTGAAAAATATTTAAAAACTGGGGCAGGGTGCCTGGGCAAAGATGATTGAGCATCCAACTTTTGGTTTCGGCTCAGGTAGTGATTGATCTCAGGGTGGTGAGATGGAGCCCTGACTCTCTCCCTCTCCCTCTACCCCTCCCTCATGTGCTCATTCTATCCTCATCTATTTTTAAAATAAATAAAATCTTTGAAAAACACATTAGAAATTACTCAACAAACTGAAAAAATGTCACAGACACTAAGTTAAATGATTAATATTTAAATAGTGTAGTAGAATAGGAAACAGAAAAAAATATGTCAATAATACAAACAGTCCTTGAGAGCCAATACAAGTGGTTAGCAAACATATTGAAAAATGTATTTGAGCATCCCTAAGGAAACAATTCAAAAAATGATAAATCTTGTATTCAAAATTAATAGCAAACATTATTTTTCCAATAGTGATAAACTGTGATATGTATATTTGGTATTATAGAGGCCATAAAAATGACATATTGCAAGAATTTATGACAGAAAAAATTGTAACTTACATGAAAAGAGTGCGATATTAAATTATATATAATCTTATATTTTGAAATTTCTAAATTTTAAAAAATTATAAAATAAGTAATAATTACACATTGAAAAGATTAGAAGAAAAGTTGCCAAAATATTATTATCTTTGAATAGTGGCATTTTAGACATTGTTGATGTTTCCTACAGTGAACATATATAATCTTTACAGTGAAAAGAACTCCCTTATTTTTTGTAAATAAATGAAATAATAAAAATACACTTCTCATCCTATTGATGTAATTCTCTCTTAAGCTCCATCATTCACTATTAGGCTTATATGGATTTGGTAAACACAAATCCTTTTTATTTATTTAATAATATCATTTTACTGTCTTAGTAGAATCTAAATTATTGCAAACATGTTTCTAAAAAAAATGGACACAGAATGCTGGTGAATAAATAAGCAATCATAGTTTCTTGTTGACTTCATGAAATAAAGAATCTAACCATTTACATCTACATGGATGGAACTGGAGGATATTATACTAAGTGAAATAACTCAATCGGAAAAAGACAATTATCATATAGTTTCACGAATATGTAGACTAAAGAAACAGTGCAAGGGACCATAAGGAAAGAAGGGGAAACTGAATGGGGAGAACTCAGAGAGGAAGACACACCATGAGAGCCTCTTAACTCTGGGAAACAAACTGAGGGTTGCAGAAGGGGAGGCGGGAGGTGGGTGGGTAACTGGGTGACGGGCATTAAGGATGACGTGATGTGATGAGCACTAGGTATTTTACACAACTGATGAATTATTGAAAACTATATCTGAAACGATGTACTTACTATGTTTTGGTAAATTGAATTTAAATAAAAAATTTTTAAAAAGAAATAAAAAATGCCTCCCCCAAAAAAGAATATGCCTATCATCCCTCCCTGTCCCCAAAGGGACAATAACTAAACAAGGCTTTGGATCCCTGAGGTCTTTCTCCTCTTTGTATTTGAAACACACAATCTCCTTGAAATTCCAGAAGGAATTTCAGCAAATTTTCGAGATGATATGGGTCAGATCTGGGCTTAAAGAGTATAGAGATTGATGTGACCCTTGATCTGAAAAGCTGATATGATAAAACAAAACTAAACTAATGCTAATTTTTTAATCAATGAATGCCCAGTCCATATTAAAAAGTCCAAGTTATTTCCAAAATGTCTTTTTACTTTTTGATTGTTCAAATCAGATCTAAACAATATCTTCTTATTGGATCCAGTAATATTCTCTTAAATCTAAAAGCAAAATATTAAAAATGACATAAATTTCCAATTACAGAAGAATGCTTAAATACATCATAACGATGAAAATAAATAATATACAATCAGTAAAAAATAATTTTTCAATTAATTATTATTTCAATTATTTATTATTTATTGTTTCAAAGACTATTTACTGGTATGGGAAAATGTTCCTGAGATCAAATTAAACGATAGAAAAAAAGCCAACAATTTTTTTCCAGAGGATAAATTCTTCGATATGGGATTTCTGTATCAAAGTGATATATTTAATTCCAGCAACAGTGTATAAAAGAACTCACTTCCCCTCATTCTCACCAGCAATGGAGATACAGATTTTTAAAAATCTTGATGAGCAACAAATTATATCAGCCCATTTAAATTTGGATTTTAATGCTGAATTCTATTCCTGAAATATACTACATTATATGTTAACTAACTTAATTTAGATAAAAACTTGGAAAACAATAAAAATTAAAGAAATTTGGATTTTAAGTTGGGGTGGGGGCAAAAATTCTACATATGTTTATTGGTCATTTTTATTTCTTCTTTGATGAACTACTTATTTCTAGACTCTGCCTTTTTTCTATATAAAAATAGTTTTATGAATATACGATGTTTTTGCATGTTAAGTATATTAATTTCTTATGTTACCAATATTTTCCTTCACTCTATTGCTTGCATTTAATGATAAAAAATTTTAAAGCTGACATATTTTTTGAAAAATCAAACTTTTATATAATCAAAGATCTTTATTTTGCTCCATGTCTTTCCTCATTCTGTTTACTCTTAAAAAGTGTTTTTAAATTTCTTTTAATCTTTTTACTAGTTTACATTTTATATCTAGATCTTTAGTTTATCTATAATGTGGTTTTGCATCAGCTAGGAGAGGAAATCTAACAACATTTTCTTCTAAAATATCAATATCTTAATATATATTTCTTAATAATACATTAGTATCCCATGGATACCATGATGCTGATGCCATCAGTATCAAATCTTAAACTTACATATATACTCAGTATATTCTTAGATTCTTCTCTGTTCTACTGATTTACTTGTCTTTTTCCCTGTAAAGTGCCATATGATTCTTATTATAGTAGCTTTAGAGTCTGCTGAAATATTTGGACAAATGTCTTTTTGCTACTCTTTTTCAAATATTTATTGGCATGTTTTACACATTTTCTCTTCCATAAAGTTTTATATAAATCTATAAAGTTCCTTAAAATCCTCATTTATATTTAATTAAGCATTACACTTATGCATACATTTGAGAAGGACTGACAAAGTCACAACTAAAGGATGCTATCTGCAACAAAGTTTACAATAGTAATAAATTTAAGTAATCCAAAGTTATTTTAATCAATAAAGGAATGGTTAAATAAATTATGGTATATCCACATATGATAACTATTCTGGAAAGAACACTCTCTAGGATTCATGTTCTTGTCCAGGCCCTTCCCACATTGAATCAGGGTTGACATGTGTGTCCAATAAAATGTGGCAAATGTGATACCAAGTTGTTCTTAAGGAGCTTTGAGGATTCCATCTTGGTCAACGGGAACGTATACTCTGGGGGAAGCCAGCTGCCATGTAAGAAGTTTAGATACCCCGAGACCTTCCTGCTATGAGACATCCTCAGGTACCTACATGAAGAGGCCACGTGGAGGCAATAAAGTGCCCAACCAGTCTCTGCTCTTCCAATTGTCCTAGTTGAGGCACCAAAACCATGTATATGAAGAAGTCGGCTTAGATATTCAGCTCAGCCAAACGTTGGATTCCAGACCCAGCCACCATTAAATTAGAGCCACACAGCCTAGCTTAGTTAACCCATGAAGCTGTGAGGCACAAAATAATTGTGTTAAGTCACTAAATTTTGGAATGGATGGTTTTGCAGCCAGAGATAGTCACAACAGAAATTGGAACCCGGAACTGGAGTGCCGCCATAACAAAATCCAAAACAGGTGACTTCGACTTTGACATTGGGCAGAGGCCAGAAGGCCTCGAGAGACAGTAAATGAAGGCTAAAAAGGCAGTGAAGATAATCTTATTGGATGATGAAAGAAAGGACTAGTGTTACATAATGGTGAAAAGTTTGGCAATATGTCACTCACGATAATGAGAAAAACAAAAAGGATTCCTAATGAATTGGTGAATTTGGCTAGAGAATTCTAGAGAATTCATCCAAGTGGCCAAATAGTTTCTTTTAGCTACATATGATAAAGTATGGATAAAAAGAGATGAGTCAGGAACAGAGCAATTTTTTAATAGAATTTAAAGAAAATTTATGATATCTAAGATAATCTGTCTCGCAAAAGGGTCTCAAAGTAAGAAACGCCCTCAGGATAAAAATTAAAGATATAGCTGTCAGACATTTTGTGAAATGCAACACACATACATGTTTTATGAGTGTTTATAAGATACACACATACATGAAACATGTGTGTGTGTTATATTTATATGCATACATGATAGGTTTAAATTTTAAATTCTATTTAATTTTTAAGAGATTTATGAATGTTGCTTTCATCTAATTAAATGAGCCCCAATAAGATTCATAGGCAATACACAAAGTTGTTAAGAGAATACTATTCAGAGAAACATCACCAGCTTTGACCAAAAGGAACAAAGATAGTTCAAAATGAGAAGAAATCTCAAGGCCTCAACATTTTACAGAATGGGATAGCCACTCAGTTGCAAATAAGGACTTTTTCTTCTGAATCAGGAAAATTGACTCGGAAAGCAAGATAAGAGCCATGGAGAAATGTTTCTAGGTAGTAAGACTGGGTCCTGATATAGCAACTAGCATTACGTGCCTAGTGGAGATTGGGAATTGCTATGGAATAGTTACTATTATAGGATTCCAGTTCTCATCTTTTCCATGTTATTCTATGTATGTTTTATAATTATATCTTAAATGTGGGGTCCACATAACTTGTCTCACACAGTGGAATACTATGACAAACTCAGAAGGATGTGATAGACCTGGAATAAAACCTGTATGTAATATGACTTTAATTGAGAAAAACAAGTATTTAATATACATGTTATGTAAGTATTTAATATAGTATGATTCTATTTTGATTAAAAGAAATATATATTCATACCTATATTTCTTATGTTTATCAACAGAGAAATAGATACATAGATAGGTATATGGCAGGCATACACATAAATAGATCTTTATAAGCATAGGAAAAATTACTTGAGACCATATACTCCAAACTGCTAATAATGGTTATTTCTAAGGATTGACATGGATAGAAGTGAGACTCTGTTTCTTTATAAAAATTCAAAACATGCACTGGGATTATAGGTAATTTTTGCTTTTGGATATTTTAGAGATAATTTTAAATAAGATTAAAGTTTAAAACCAACCAGCTGTTATCATATATACACACACACGTATATATGTATATGTATATATATGTATATATATACATGTGTGTGTTTTTAAATTTACATTTTAAAGCCTACTATATTTACATATAAACATGGACGTGCGTATGTACGTATATATACATAACACACATATATCTGTGTTAAACTTAAAAGATGACCGTTACATGGAAGGCAGTATGTTCCTTGTTGCTTTAGTTACAACAATACTGGCCATACTTTAAAAGAAAAAAATGATCTTTTTTTAAATGACATTTTTATCATCAAATGAAAACTATGTACTCAACTAAAAAGACTGGTAGATATACGGGCAATCTGCTACAAAGTCACAAAGTCATTCTTGAAAATCCTAATGTTCTGAAAATCAAGTGCTGGCAATAATAAGGCTTACCAGTAAACATAAAGGCTAGACAGCCCTCTTAAAACCTATAGAACTTTCTGACAAAAATAATCAAAACAATAGTAGAGTCTTCTCAGGCATTAGACCCAGCATCACAAATAGATTATTTTTTTCACCCTTAAATACTAGGACTCATGATTCCTACTTCAAGAGTTAATCCTTCAGTGTATGTGCTCCTAATAGACACCAGTCTCATCAAAACTTAAAAATATATTTAAACTATGGCAATTCATCAAAGAATGTATTAGCATTGTGAATAATTCTTATTATACTTCAGGTTTTTTTCTTGAAGTATATTGATAAGGCTTTTTCAAATTATTTTAAGATAGCTCACTCTTAATCTCTTCAAAATGTTAAAATTCTGGGAAAAAATAATCTCATATGAGGATATAAAACTTCTACTGTGTATGGACACATTTCTCTATTTATCAATCACATATGAGTTAATTGGCATGTAAAGCAACTCATATTATAGCAGAACACTGTGCAACAAAATGTTAATACTAGTTATTCCTGAAATGTGAAACTATGAGTAATTATAATTTCTTTTTATGATTTATCCCTATTTTTAAATTTTTATATAACATGCATTATTTTCCTAATTAGAAAAAGAGGTTGTTGGTTTTTGTTTTTTTTTTTTAAAGAATTGAAACTGTCTCCTTCCTTTGTAATTCCTCACACTCATGGAATATATACTTAGTCCTGTCACCAGTTTCTCTCCAACAGTACCTTCAAATGATTGCCCACTTTGGTCTCCACCAACTTCTTAGTTTTCTTGTAGAATTTAGAACTTAGTTGAATTTAGGAAATAGTTGAAAAATATTCCTCTACATTAGATATGAGATACAGAATGAAGAACCAAGGGGCAGTCCCAGGTCTTCGGAGACTATTTTTACTACAAAAAAAACACTTTTGGTGGTTCATGGCAATTTCACGACCCATATTTGTGAGAGCGCCTGCCTCCTGCAGGAGCATCAAACTGTCTTGGCCACTTGACTCTTCTGAAGTTTTCTTCATTGACCAAAGTCTGGAAAATCAGGCCCTCTGGACATGAAATCCTCCAATGGGCAAGTGTACTCTGCTTCTTTTCCAGCTCTAACTTGGCCATGTCTGAGCACTATTAAGCAAAGCATAAAATTCTTTACTTTTAGTGTCATCAGTTGGGAGCAGACAAGGAGGAACAGGCTTGGGTAGGAGGGAAAAAGTTTTTAGTAAATGTAAGAAAGTTGTTAAATTGCAAGAATTTCATAAGCCATCCAAGAAGTGGTTGTTTCTAACCTGCATCCTAGGGATATTAACTCTTCTGAAAATGACTGCTTGATCTCAGCTCCACTTTTGTGAAATAACAAACCCAAATTCTATCATAAGTAACTATGGAAAGGATGATTTTCTTGACCTAACGACTTGGAATATTACTTTTTGAGGTTTATATGACATTTCTGGAAAAATCACCCAACACTAAATATGGTGCAGGGATTTTAGCCTATGTAATGTCAGGCTGTACCCTGGAAGCCCTCAAATGATGTCAGCCACTGGGCCTAGTACCACAGAAGGACAGGTAAATGAGATTACAACAGTTGGAACAGATGATCCCATGGGCATAGTCCCACCATCATCAACACCACAAAGAATAAGCCCACCTTGCATCAATCCCATATCAGAACACCATTCCAATGATCCTTCCTTGTCTGTTCCAACCCTAATATTTCATTTCCCAGAATCTTTAACTAGGACCTCTGGAACTATTTTTTAATCAAACTTCTATATACCCTGGACCTACTTTCTACCTGCATATTTTTCTCTTGAAGTTACTGTTTCTCCTGTAGCCCTCTTGTACCTGTCATCATCTTACACTGCATGTATCTGTAGGATAAGCAAACTTCTTTGTTCCCCATTGCTGTTTCTAGTTTATTAGCTTCTTATAAAAAATGTTGATCATATGAATTAATGATTAGTTTTGGGATTCAATAATTTGTTTATACTATTCTCTCCACTATCCTGATGCTATCCTCTACTGATCTCTCTAATTATTCCTTTTATTCATCAAAGATTTTGTGACTTTGATCACAGTTTTCTCTGCCAGGAAGCACAAAATCTCTGGATCAGAGAACATCATGTTTATTACTCACAGAGCATGTTCACACTAGCTCCCTGAGCCTCAATCCCCATAAGGTGACATAATGAGAGCCAGAAAGAAGTACCCCATGCAAACAGCAAGGTTGTATACAGGGAAAGGTACCTAAGATGATAAGCTTACTTAGGGTACCTAACACATCTGCCCCGCCTCCCTTCTGGAAGGAAAAAGAGAGAAAGAGAGACAGACTTTAACTCTGGAAGGTAAACAAATCCTCTCTGAGATTCTGGGGGAAGGTCCTTGGGTGTTTACTAACCAGAAATGTAAGCACATGACCCCATGAAAAGTAAGTCTCTAAGTCTCTCTAGAGTAACACACTGTCTCTAGCTTTCTAAGATATATTTGTTATTCAGTCATCATCTAACCAAATTTGCTAGTGTTCTTTGCTTGAAAAGCCCAGATGGAGCAAAAACATAAAAATATGCATGGAGAATTATCTCCCAGAATTACCCCAGAACTGGTCATTACTCAAAACCTCTCTATAACCAAAATCATTAAATCATGTTCCTACTAACTCCTTTCCACCCAGGTTGCTGCGTGGGCTCCTTAGATTACAAATGTTCTTTAATCTCTTTAGGGTCTCTAGTCTACAGACTCTTCTACTTCCTCCCAATCCATCAGGCTTCTTTTTCGAATCCCTCCTTTCCAACTTGAATTTCATGTTACATAATTTCAATAATATGTTTGCCAGTATCCTAAACTCCCTCTTTTTTTGTTTACATTTATATCAGCAGCTGCTAACAAAATGACAATGTTACCTGAACCTCTTTCCCTCTGTGCCTGAGTCCAGATAGACAAGTATTGATGGAAAAAGTAACATATGGAGCATATGGGGATCATGGTGAAGTCATGAACACCAAAACAAATGTGTCCTCAACACATCTTAGCAAGATTCCTACATACATTTAAATCAGTTCTCTTTCCCGCTTTCTAGTAAATACTTCAAATTTTCTCCACCCTTCTTGGATCTCTCATTTGCCCTTTTATCTTCACCTTCCCTTTCACTCTTTTTTTTTTCCTTCCCTCTCACTCTTAAAAAATGGCCTCACTTCCTACTTTACAAAGAAAATAAAAGCCGTAAGACGAAGCTCCCATGGTGAACTCCTTATATCTACTCATCGTTCTTTCTCCTCTTCAGTTAGAGTAGAATTAGTCCTTCTCTTTTCTAAGACAATTTGTTCCAATTGCTACATTGGCCTTTCCAGGTACCATCTCTTCTCTCTCCTTCATATTCACCATCTCTTCACCATCTCTTCACCATCTCTTCTCTCTCCTTCATATTCCACATTTCCTCTCACTTGAATCTTTCCTATTGACATTTACACTTACTCAAGTTTCTGCCATCTACAAAGGAAAAACGAAACAATCCTTATACCTTCTAACTAGTCTTTCCACATTTACTTTTGCTGTCTTCCCAATCTATTTCCCCCACACACACACACACAGCCTCTGTGATCTTTTCAAATTAGACCATGGTCACCACCTCCTAACCCTGCCCCACTTAAACCTCTTCAGTGGCTTCACTAGCCCTTTGAATGATAACCCAAAATCTGCAAATGCCTTATAAAGCCCTGCTGGCCTGACGTGTCCCCCCCTTTCAACTTTAGTTTGCACAACCCTCTTTCCTTACTCTCCGTACTACATTTTCACTGCTCTTCTTTCTCTTCATCAAATGTGCCATTTCGTTTATCCCCAGGACCCTTGTACATGTTGCTCCAATTACCTGTTGTGTGCTTCTTTCTTTCTACATTCTTTACCCCATCCCTGACCAGCTCATCTAGTTCAGAAATTATCTAATTTGGGGAAAACTTCCCAGAACCCCAAATCAGATAATTCTCCTTCAGAGTAATTATCTCTGAAATACATTTATCTTTGTGATTATTTGATTAGTAGTTATGTCCCTCCAGCAGACTATAAACTTCATTAGAAAAGTAGAAAAATCCAGCATGATTCCTTGAAGTTTAGCCCATCATAAACAAAGTATTGAATACATTTCAGATGAAGGAATAAATGAATGAATGAAGACTGGCAAAGAAGTACTCCTCATCCACCCAGGTCCCATGATCAAGACAAATCTTGGTTTTCTAAAGAAGAAGTTGTCATAGCCACATTACTGATGTTTAGTTCCTAAAACAAGCTATATTATATGCTAAAGGAAGAAGCAGGGCAAAGAAAGTTAGTGCTGCCTTCTGCTCATCCTCTAACCATCTTGCTAATCCCCCAAAGGAGGGCATTCACCACAAGGCAAAGTAGTCATCTCTGTTTCTATTATTCTTAGTATGTTTGTTGAGTGACATGTCAATTATAGTCCTCTTGCCCCTGATTGCAGGGGTCATTTGAGCCTAAGAGAACTCACTCTTAATCCTGTCTAGAAAACACAATATCATATTCCAGTTTGGTGGTTGAATGTACCAGATGGGTACACATGGCCAAGACACTGCAGGGTTATGAACTCTGTGGGGTCAATATACTCACAGGAGAAAATTCTGAGATTTAAGCTCTTGGAAGAGATGACCACTGGAGCTGAATTTTTAAATATACTTTATGGGATCTTATTTTCAAGTTGCTTCTTCACCACTAGCATGGAATCGGCCACTTAGGGAACAACCTCTACAGGAAAATCAGATGCTTCTCATTTCCAAGTTGACTCCTTAAAAGACCCTGGAGTGAGTTCATCATTAGTTACCTAAAGAATTTTAAAACATTTAATTTAGTGGCTGCAAATGACAATGACAGTAACAATAGATACTCATTATGGATCTTCTTCTAGAAGCCTGGTGCTTCACATAATGTTCACAGCAATCCTAGGAAATAGGAAACACCTTTAGCATTTTGTATATGAGGAAATTGAACCTTAGGAAAGTAATTTTCCCAAAGTTCCTCGGGATAGAGGTGAGAAAGCAAGATTTTAAACCCAGATTTGTCTGAAGTAAAAAAATCTTGGTCTTTCTTGATGACACCATGAAGATACCTAAAGTAATGTGAGAATGTGACTTCCAGAATGTGCTGTATTTTTCCATAGTTTCTTCAACCACTTCCTGCATCCTTACTTCAGGTTCATAGGTCTTTCCTTCTCATCCAAAACCCATTGTCACTTTCCTGAAGGAACACAAAATAAGATGTCCTAGAGAAATAGTGGTTTTCCTGGGTTTCCTCCAGTAAGAACTCCCTGAACTTTACCATAAACCACATTGGGCTAAGAAGGCCTCTGCTGTATTTCAAAGCATCTAGAGTCTACTCCTACCACGATACACACTAGGTTATAATGTTTACCAGTTTGTAGTTCTCTACTACAGAGCTTCTGACTAGGATGAAACAAGTCATAGTCACATTTGCATCTCAAGCACTGTGGCATATAGTTGGCAATTTTCTTATTATTAAATACATCAAGACACCTCCTTACTTCTCTCCAGATCCTTAAGAATAGATATCATACTTTTTAAAGTAAAAAAATTAAAACTAAAACAATGCAGAAAAAGGTCTTCAGGGACACAATGCCTGCCTAAAGCAAGTTTAATGAAAACAACAGAAAATATACTCCTGATTCCACATTACCAGGCTAACGAGCTTCAGGTAACAAGAAGCAGTGCAGAAGAATTATATAAATATGGAAAGAGATTCCCTCTGAGGCATAGTGTAAAGGAAAAACCTAAAGCTGAGAATGGACATTGAGAAAAAGCCCCCAGCAAACCAACCTCCACCCTAAGCACATAGTATCACTAGAGAAATTTTAAATCTATGATGCATTCATTGTAAGGAATCATAATAATAATAGTCCACAATACCAGCTCCTGACTAGATTGACCGATAATCCACATTGAGGCCTAACAGA
This sequence comes from Vulpes vulpes, assembly GCF_048418805.1. Lineage (NCBI taxonomy): Eukaryota > Metazoa > Chordata > Mammalia > Carnivora > Canidae > Vulpes > Vulpes vulpes. Next base: position 1,526,980 of record NC_132785.1, read on the forward strand.
AAGAATTTATTTCCAGGCATAAAAACCACACTTTAGGATCTACTGTCCTACAGAAGATGTCTAGCCTTCAACAAAAAAATTACAAACATACAAAAATAAAGCAAGAAGAAACAACACACTATTTAAAGTAAATAAATACAACCAGACTCAGATATAACACAAAGTTTGAAACCATAAGGCAGGAAATTTAGAATAACTATAATTATATGTTAAAGGCTTTAATGGGTAAGGAAGACAGTATGCAGTATCAGACAAGTAATTTCAGCAGACAGATGAAAACAACAAAGGAGGTTCGAATAGAGATGCTAGAAAAAAAAAAAACCACAGTTACAGAGATGAAGGATGCCATGGAGTGGATCATCAATAAATTTGACACCAAGAAAGAATCAGTACCTGAATATAGCATAATACAAATTACCCAAATTGAAACACACACACACACACACACACACACACACACACAAACGAGTGAAAAGAGCAGAACAGAACATCCAAAGGATGTAGGACAATGATACGTATCTTTTTTTGTAATTTGTAAACAATTATTTTTTAATTTAAATTCAATTTGCCAACATATAGTAGAATACCCAGTTTTCATCCCATTAAGTGCCCTTCTCAGTGCCCATCACCCAGTCACCCCATTCCCATATCCTCCTCCCCTTCTGCAACACTTTCTTTGTTTCCCAGAGTTAGGAGTCTCTCATGGTTTGTTTAACTGGAATCTTAGAAGAAGAGAAAAGGAGTAAGGCAGGTAAAACATTTGAAGGTATAATGGTCAAGAATTTTCCAAAATTAATGATGGATACCAAAATACAGATCCAAGAAACACAGAGAACATCAAAAAGGATATACACAATACAATGCAAAACAAACAAACCCTAGAAATACCTTCCTCAAACTGCCAAAAAACAAAAATCAAACAAAAAAAACTGTCAAAAAAACAAAGAGAATAAAATGTTGAAGGCAGACAAAAATAAATGATATATTAATACTGATATAAATAAATGATTGAATAAGTAAACACTGGAAAAGAAAGGACAAATATCCCTTGCAGAAGAATTTCCAATAATTTATGCAGATACTCTCCCCTTAAGGAAAGAGAGTAGAACTCCCCACTCCTAAAGTATGGGCTTTGCATATTCATTTACTTCCAAAAAGTTCAAAAAGAAGGGAATAAATGTAAAGTGGAGAAACCTAACAAACACCACCTCTGCCAGATGATCAAGCCAACATCAACAGTGATATGTCACATTGACAACACATACCCTTGATATGACGGCACAAAAATGTGACTTTACCCCTGCAGTCTTCTCCCCAAAACTCTAAAACCCCAGCCTCACCATGAGAAAAACATCAGACAAATCCAAATCAAGAGATATTCTAAAAAATATCTGAACAATATTCTTCAAAACTATCAAGATCATCAAGAGCAAGGAAATTTTGAAAAACTGTCACAGACAAGAGGACACTAAGGAAATATGACCAAATATAACATGGTATTTTAGATGAGATTCTAGAACACAAAAAGGACATAAGGTAAAAACTAAGAAAATCTGAGTAAGTATGGATTTTGGTTAATACTAAGCTATCAATATTGTTTCACTAATTGTAATGATCTATCATACTAATATGAGATACTAATAATAGGGGAAATTTGGTATGGTGTATATTGAAACTGTTCCACAAGTCACAGTTTTTCTGTAAATCTAAAACTGTTCTAAAAATAAGTTTTATTAGAGACCAGATAAAGCTAAAGACATATTGCATACAAAGGAACACAGATAAGAACAAACTTCTCATCCAAAACTGTGAAAGCCAGGAAAATATAGAGTGACATCTTTAAAGAAAGATATTTTTTAAAAGTCAACCCAGAATTCTGTATCCAGGAAGGAATTTTTTTTTAATGAAGGAAAAATAAAGATTCTTTTTTTAACTGAGAGAATTCATTGCCAGTAGATCTGCACTATAAAAATTTTTAAGAATATCTTTCAAGCAGAAAGACTATAATATCAGACAGAAAGTTGGATCTACACAAACAAATGAAATGTGCTGTAAAGAGAATGATTTTTAAAATCATCTTCATGCTAGTAAGTGTTCTAAAAGATAACTATGTGAAGCAAAAAACATTATCAGTATGTTGTGTGTTTATGACATAGCAAAAATAAAATGCAGAGCATAAGATACAGGATAGAGAAATTGGGAATATACTGTCTTAAGGTCCTTATGCTACATATGAAGCAATATTGTATTATTTGAAGGCAAGCTCAGATTAATCAAAGACTCATGTTGTAAGTAGGGCAAGCACAAAAAGTTAAAATAAGAAAGAAGCATAAATAATAAGCCAATATTGAAGATAAAATGAAATAATAAACAATTAAATTATCCCCCCAAAAGGCTGAAAATGGCAAAATAAACAAAGAACAGATAGAACACATAGAAAATAGCAAGCACGTGGGCAGATTTTAATGCAACCACATTAAAAATTACATTAAATATAAGCAATCTCAATAAAATAATGAAAAGACAGAGATTTTCAGGTTGGATAAAAAAAAAAGCAAGATCCAGATTATATGCTATCTACCAGAAATTCAATTTAAATATAAAGATTAATTTAAAGTAAAGGGATAGAAAAATGTATAGTATACCAACAATAATTAAAGGAAAAGCTGGCATACTCAATTAATATAAAATGAAGTATACTACGAAAGGAATATTACCAAGGAAAAAGAGAAAAATAATCTCTGAACAAAGAGATAAATTCTCCAAGAAGATATAACAATCCTAAGTGTGTATTCACTTAACAACAGAGCTTCAAAATTCTTGAAGCAAAAGTTTATGGAACATAAATGAAAAAACAGAGAATCCACAATAGTAGTAGAAATATCAACATTCCTCTTTTTATAATTGGTAGAACAAGTAGACTGAAGTCCTGATCATTACTATCAACGAACTTGACCTAAGTGATATTTGTAGGATCACTACACCCAACAATAACATTATACATATTCTCTTCAGGTGTAATTATAATATTCAATGAGAGCATATTTTATTCCATAGACAAATTTTACCAAATTTAAAAGAAAAGACATCATAGTAAGAGTGTTCTTTTACCATATCAAAGTTAAATTTAAAAATTAGTAACAAAGATATCTGTAAACCCTCAAATATTGGGAAATTAAATAAGTCTAAATGAGAAGGATCAAAGAGAAGGTCTCAAGGTCAATTTTAAAATATTTTGTACTAAAAAAAAATAAAAATAAAGTATTTTGTACTGAGAGAAAACTAAAAAGTAGCATATAAAAATTTGTGGAATGCATCTAAAGCAGTGCTTAGAGAGAAATGTTAGCATTAAATTCTTATATAAAACATAGTCACAAAAATCCTGTATAAATACTAGCAAATTTAAGGTAGCAATCTATAAAAATATATTTTAAAAGAGGGTATATCATGACCAAGTAGGGTTTGTTCCAAAATATAAGGTTGGTTCAACATTCAAACACAAATCAATATAATTCACCATATTACAAAATAGAGAAAAAATAATATGATTATCTTAATAGATAAAAGATTAGGAACAAGACAAGGATGTCCTCTCTCACTACTCTCATTCAACATCACACTGAAAATTCTAGCAGATGCAATAAGAAAAAATAAAAGAAGGGCATACAGATTGGAAAGGAAGAAATGAAAGTCCCTATTTGCAGCTCAAATGCTTGTCTAAAGAGAAACACAGAATCTACACACACACAAAAAATGTTTCTGAAACTAATAGTTTAGCAAGGTTGTAGGATAAAAATCAATACACAAAAATCCATTATATTTCTGTATACCAACAATGAATAATTGAAATTCAAAATGTATAAAATAACACTATTTATAACACCCTCCTCGCAAAAATATTTAGGTATAAACCTAACAAAACACATGCAGAATAGGTATGCTAAAAGTTACAAAACACTGATAAAAAAAAAAAAAAGCAGAGTCTTAGGTAAATGGAGAGATATACCATGTTCATAAAATGGAAGATTCAATATTGTTAAGATCTCATTTTTTCTTAAATTGGAAACTCATTTTTCCTTAAATTGCAAACTCAATCAATATCTCAAAAGATTTTTTTAAATATTTTTATTTATTTATTCATGAGAGATACAGAGAGAGAGGCAGAGACACAGGCAGAGGGAGAAGCAGGCTCCATGCAGGGAGCCTGACGTGGGACTCAATCCTGGGTCTCCAGGATCATGTCCTGGGCTGAAGGCGGGACTAAACCGCTAAGCCACCAGGGCTGCCCTCAAAAAGATTTCTTTATAAATGCCAAATAGAATAACCAAAACAATTCTGAAAAAGAAAAAACGAAGATGAAAAACTCACTGTATATGTTCTCAAGATTTATAACAAAACTTTGGTTAAAAAGAAAAACTTCATATTTATAAAAGGATAGATACAGATTAGTGAGACACAATAGAGTCCAAAAAAAATGCACATGCAAATATAGTCAACCAATTCTTGACAAAAGTGCAATTCCATGGATAAAGAATAGTATTTTCAACAAATCGAATTAGAGCAATGTGTGTATGTATATTATATATATATATTATACATATATATAAATACATATATATGCAAAAAATGAACCTCAACACATACCTTGCACTCTATTTAAAAATAACTCAAAACTGATGTAATGTAAAGGATAAAACTAGAAAATTCCCAGAAGAAAACATAGGAGAAATCTGTGTAACCTTGTGTTAACCAATGAATTCTTAGATATACCACAGAAAGGCCAATCTGTAAAATAATATATTTATATGTTGTACCATATCAAAATTCAGAACTTTTGCTCCATAACAGATACTGTAAGGGAATCAAAAGGCAAGTCAAATACTGAGAGAAAATATTTATATATAACATATCTGACCAAGGACTTCTGTCAAGAGTATATAAATTCTCAAAACTTAGTAAGAAAACAACTTTACAAATTGATAAAAGATCTGGACATACACTTCACCCAAAAAAAAAGATACCCCAAAGGCAAATAAGCACATGAAAAGATATTCATATCATTAGTCATCAGGGACCCAAATTAAAAAGGAAATACCACTACTTACCTACAAAAATGGTTGATTGATTGACCGATTTTGAGAAAGAGAATGAGAAAGAGAGAGAGAGGAGGGAGAAAGAGAATCCTAAGCAGGCTCCACGCCCAGCACGGAGCTCAACGTGGGGCTCGGCCTCACAACCCTGCGATCACGGCCTGAGCCAGAATCAGGAGTTGGTGGCTCTACCAGCTGAGCCACCCAGGCGAGACCCCGGATTATTTAGATCAAATAAACAAACCGACAATACCCGGAGTTGGTGAGGATGCTCTCGGATCTTGCTGGTGGGAAAGCGAAATGTCACAGCCCATTTGGAAACCAAGTTCACCGTTTCTTACAAAGTCCACCCTGGGCTGACCATATGGCCCCGGGAGCTCACTCTCAGGGTTCTGCCCAAGAGACGTAAAATCCCACGTTCACACGAAAACCTGTGCACAAAGGTTTTACGGCTGCTTGCTTCACCATCACTCCAAACTGGACGCCGCAGCAACCACGAGGGTGAGTGGATGCACAGACCGTGGCACGTCCCTGCAAAGGTTTGCTACCGGGCGGTGAAAAGGAACAGCCAGTCCACCCCTGCACGCAACAGCACAGAAGAATCTCGAAGGGGTTTTGCTAAGAGAAGAGTCATCCCCAGAGGCTGCACGCTGCACATTCCCTTTACATGATCTTCGGGAAAAGGCAAAACTGCAGGATGGAGCCCAGCTCAGCGGCTGCCCGCCCTTGGAAGACAGAGAACGCACGTGGACCAGCGGCGTGAAGTCATTTATTGAAGCCACAGAACCCAGTGTCTGTGGATCGTGGTGGTAGAGACGCGGCATTGAGTGTTTGCTGAACCTGTACGTCCCTAAGGGTGCATTTTACAGTTTGCGGAAAATAAGAGGTCCTTCGTTCCAAGGAGAAGCTCGAATTGAAGAAAATTCAAAAAATTCGGATCTGCTCTAAATCTGGTCAACCTACAGAAGGGGTCCTGCCCCCAAGAAAAGCCATGGCCCTATCCCCAAGTCCTGGGGGAAGCCATTTAGCTCTGCGTGTCACAAAAGCATTTCTTGGAGGGGGACGGAGTGTACTTGAAGATAGAATAATCGAATGAGGTACGTCCCCACGCTCCCTCCCCACTCAGAGGCCCTGATAACACACCAGCGCCGCAGACCGTTTGGGCAAACCTAGCCCTTTCCCTCTTCAACAAACCGAGGACTGGCAAGCCTATAAATGTGCTATTTCAGCTGTTTTAAGCAGCTTATCGTGATTTTCTGAGAGTCTGGCCTCAAGACTCTGGATCCCTTCTTAATAACATTTAATGCTACCATTATGTAATTGAATCCATTTTGTCCGTGTAGTGGGAATATCATTAAACTGTAATTCATTTCACTGTCTTCGAGCTTTCAGACCCTCAAATCCCAGAGTCCAGAACATCAGGAACTTGAAGCAGGGAGCGATCCTAATCCTTTCTCCTCCCGCCGCCCCCTGGGCCAGGCTGAGTTTCTGCAGCCTGCGGTGTAACCCACTTCATTACCGACAACACCCCGGGGTGCGTCAGGCCCCGGCCCCATCTGCAGGCCGCGTCCCCGTGGGTTAGTGCCTTAAACCCCCTGATACAGACCGTGACACCCGCTCCCCATTTGCCGGGTCTCCGTCTGGGCCCAGAGCATTCCTGGACACGCCGTCATGTCAGGAGATGGTACCTTCTCCGACGGCTGCGCCCTCGACGTTAAGCACCTGGCACCTTGCCACCTAACGTGCAAGTAGCCACAGGATTATTGGAACCACATGTTCATTAGCGACGTTGGCACCGGCTCAGGCTCCACTGTCCGAGGCTAATGTTCTATATTCCATCATAGCCCAGGCGCGGGGACAGCGTAGGATACAGTTCGGGCCCGAGAACAAACAGTCTTCTTTGACGAAATCCGAGTCCTCAACTGTTAGAAACACGATCCGGTTTCTATCTTGACATATGTCTGCACTGATGTTTCAGAGAGGGACGTGTTTTGAAAGAAAACACCGTTCTTGCACTGTTATCTTTGCAAAATTGTATTGATTCTTTCCACCACTCGCGGGGACAACCGGAGTCCGCCGGCTTCTTGCTGTGCTAATCACCCCATCCCTGGAGATTCGTGCAAGAGTGTTTCACTTAATATAAAGGAGTGACTCAGAATCGTTGCTTTCAATTAAGAAAGCCTGAGAGAGTTCTGAGAACAGTGTTCTCTTCTTCTGGAAGCGGAGGGGGGAGGGGGTACTTGGACAGGGAGGGAGGGAAGGAAAGAAGAGAAGAGACAAGAAAAAAAAAAAAACATAAGCAGAAAAATGACTTGTGCACTCGAAATGAAATCATCAGTTCCATGCACTATTTTCATCAAATTTAATTCAGATTGCCCAAGTTCTCAGCCTTTCAGACATGATTTATTTACAATGCATACTTGCTTTTTGGGTTCCATCCTGATAGAGAGACGTGCTGGGTTGTTTTTTTTTTTTTTTTTTGGACCTTTTTATTATCATTTATTCTCATGTGTGTGCATCTCACACATAGGTCAGGGGCTTTTGATTCCCCCGTATCTTTTACCGGAGAAGCAAACCCCTCTCCCAATGTGTGTTCCATAAAGCCGCCAAAAGCATTTGTTTGACCCCACAAGCTGTATTTTTCTTCCTTTTTACAGAAGTTTTCTACAGCAAAGCATATATTCAAGCCCCTTCTTGTTTATGTGTGGCAACCTTAAAGCAGGATTTTGCAAATTTAGAAACCTACGTTGTGGGGAAACGGATTAAAGTGTTTTCATGTTTGCTTCTGGAAATCATGGCATCGAAGGCCAGGTTTTTCCCTCCCGGATGATCCACAAAGTATCACGATCCTCCCATGTATGGCCAGATCGACCATAATAAAATATTTTCCAGAAATCCGCGGGGGATCTAACCTCACCAGCTTCTCCCCAGCGCGGCTGTACTCCAGCCAAAACCAAGTACTCTCAGGTCGGGACAAGCGTCCCCCGCATGGGCCACACTGGTGCGGGCCCACCCGGCGGCCTTCCCGCAGGAGGTCACACGGCCCGGGGGCGTGCACCGTGGCCACCGCCACCTGCCCCAACGCAGTGCAAGCACATGGGTCCAGTAAATCAGGAGAAAGAAAGAAAAAAAATCTTTGAAAGGATTCGGTATTCCATTTTTTACAAAAACCATTAAAATGATGGCAGATAAAGTCAGGTAGCAGCGAGAGCCACCTTCGGGGATCTCCTAGGTGTTTGCAGAGCACTGTTTGCTGGCTTTCTTCTGACTGTGTCAGGGGCCCCGGCCTTCCGGGCTGGAGGCCTTGCCAGGCCTTCCTGTGGCCCTGGTCCCCTCACCCGCCCCGCCCTGGGGGACGCCCAGCTGTGGCCTGTCCCTGCACTCAGGCACCCACCCCACGCCGTGCACCCCGAGCCCCACGCCCACAGCTCCCTAGGGAAACCCTCGCTGGTTCGCTTCTCTCCTCGGCTCCACGTCGCACAAATGGAATTCGGAACCGCCTGAGGCCACGCACAGGGTCAGGGCGGCCTTGGGGCCCTCTTCTCGCACGACCTGTCCAAGGGGCCGAGAAACGCGTCTCTTGTCCCCTTGCCTCCGGCGGGTGTGAGGTCGTGGTGCCCGCGGTGGAGGGCACGCCAGGGAAGGGATGCCTCGGCACAGATGTGCCCCGGGCCAGCCACCAGGACAGGTGAACCCCGGGCGGCCAGGAGAGGTACATCCCAGGCCAGGCCGCCAGAACAGGTGCACCCCAGGCCAGGCCACCAGGATAGGTGCATCCCAGGCCAGCCACCAGGACAGGTGCGCCCCGGGCCAGGCCGCCAAGACAGGTGCATCCCGGGCCAGCGGAAGACTAGAGGGGAGCTCCCTGAGCCCAGCCAGGGCCTCACTCTCTGTACCAGTCGCGCCCTCCCTTCCAAGCCCACCTGGGGCCGCGGGTGGTGCATGGCCACAGGGTGTGCCACCAGCAGATGTGCACACGTGGCAGGATGCTCACTTGCACAGAGATGCCGGAGGCCCAGGTGGATGGCCGTGGTGGCCCCGCCCTGCACCCTTGACCCAGTGGCTGTGGAGGCCACGGCGGCCTTCCAAGCCCTGACACACGCAAGGTGGGCCACAAGGTGGGCCGCTGCTTCCTCCTCCCCAGCCTCCTGCAGACACGGGCCAGGCTCCAACCCAGACGGCAGGTGCAGAGGGAGCCACGTGCAGGCCCCACCCGCCCCCCAACAAATGACACCGCGTTCATTCAACAGGCATTTTCCTGTCTATTTGGGCAAAATGACAGCTTCAGATTTTAAGTGAAAGACAACTTAAAAGATGAGCAACTATTGTTTGTCTTTTGGTTTGGTTTTTTTTTTTTGGGGGGGGGGGGGGAAGCAGGGGGAGAAGAGTGGAAAATGAACATCAAATAGTTCGCATACAATATTTGAACGAGCTAAGTAGAAACATCAAAATCAAATTACTTTTAAGGCACAAATGATTCGTCAAATAAGAGGGACGGTGTTCGGCGTGGTGCGCCTGGGACTTCAGTGACCCCCCAAACGGGCGCTGAAGAAGTTCTCCCGTGCCTGGTTGACACCTTCCAAACCTAAAGTCTGACCCCTGTTATAAGGAAAGAGGCACTCCCTAATTTTCCTAAAATCCTATGCAAAAAATGTCAAGTGTCACTCAAACCCAACGCAGAAGCAGAGTAACAGCCTCTCAGGCATCCAACACTCAGTTTCTACAACTATCAACCTGCCACCACTTTTGTTCGTCTGTCCGTCCCCCGAGCTGCTTCTGTCTCCCCTGATTATTTGAAGCACATCCAAGAAAATGTATGATTTCACCCGTGAATCTCTCTTACTCTGGGATTCTTGGGTAAGAAATAAAGATCCTTTCTTAAAACAAAACTGCAGGCAGTACCATGACCATACCTTAAAAAGGTGTAACGTGGATTTCCTAAAGGCATCGAACATCCTGTGAGTGTTTCTTTTTTTAAAAAAAGATTTTATTTATTTATTCTTGAGAGACACAGACGCAGAAGGAAGGAGAAGCAGGCTCCATGCAGGGAGCGACTGGATCCCAGGACTCCAGGGTCACACCCTGGGCCAAAGGCAGGTGCTAAACCGCTGAGCCACCGGGGCTGCCCACCTGTGAGTGTTTCAAGGAGCTTTGTCCTCCTGACTGAGATTCAGGTAAGGTCCTTACCTGGTGTCTGGTTGACCCGTTGCCTTAAAGCCGGGTGGCTCCGCTCCTCTCCTCGCCGGCTGCTGCTGTTACCGCTTACCGTGGTTGAGAAGCTTGGATGGCCCCTCCGGCCGCTGTCCTCACTCTGGGTTTTGCTGACCCCATCCCCACGGCCTCGCTGAGTATTTCCTGCTGTTCCTTGTGCCCCTGTAAGTGGCGATTATTTGCCTGTAACGCCTCCGTTTTTAGAAGCTCACTTTATGTAACAATCTCTTGTCCAGGACACAACTTTGAAAATACGGGTCTTGCTTTCCTTAGAGTAGATCTTCTCTGCCAGGCAAAATTTATATGTGTGCTGTTTGTATATCAATCTTTTCTACTGTTGCTTCTGAGTTTTAAGTCACAGAAAAGTTTTGTTCGCTTTGTATTTTTGTATGGTACCGGTAGGGTGTGGGGTTTTTTTTGGTTGGTTTTGTTGTTTTTTTCTTAACTCTCTGATACACTCAATGACGTGCAGTGTGAAGAATGGTTGCAGTTTATCTTTTTGCCAAAGGCCACTCAGCTCTCACAACACTTTTTATTTTTTTTATTTTTATTTTTTTTAATTCACAACACTTTTTAAAAGTGTATGTCTTTCCTCACCGATTTGCATGTGTAATGGAACCTGTTTCTGGATGTTCTAATGCATGAGCCCGACTGCGTATTCATGTACCCAAACGCCTCTCTTTGTAATGTGTTTTTATTATCAGCTTGTTCTAGCTCCCCTCTCTGTTTTGTTCTTTCCCTGGCTATTCTTGCGTGTTATTCCAAGTGAACTGTTCAACTCATCTAATTGATTATAAAAATTTAAAAACCTGATGACATTAAAGGTATAAACTAATTTAAAGAGAGTTGACAGCTTTAAAACGTTGAATCATCCTATCCAGGAACATAGTATGCCTTTCCATTTGTTCAAGTTTACTTTTGTATTTTGAGGGAAATGCGTGTAAGTTCTCTTTATGTAGTTTTTTAATATGTCTAGTTTAATATACACCTTGTTTTCTCTTTTATTACATTTCTTTTCATTTTGTTCCATTTTATTTTATCTTATTTTATTTTATCGGCTATTATAAGTGAAGTTTTCTTTTCTGCTATATATATATTTATTATAAATTATATATATAAATTTTAATATTTTTAATAATTAAATATAATTTATATATAATTTAATATATTAATATATTTCTATATATAAATTATATATAATTTTTATTTTTATGTATAAAAACTTTATTTTTGCATACTGATTTTATAATCGATCACTCTGAAATTATTTTAATATTTATAATAGTTTTTCAATTGATACTTTTGAGATTTCCGGATGTGAAACCCAATATAATCTTGCTTTTTCAATTCCTTACTGCTAATTGCCTTCTTTTGTCCAATTCCATTGGCTGACACCCACAACACAGTAAAAATGGTGGTGAAGGTAGTGAGCATCATTGTCTTATTCTCAACTCTGACTTTTAGAAGAAAACACACTATATTTATCCAGCAAGTAAGAGGTTTTAACACCGAGGTTTATAAAATGCTATGTTTTTAAAATATCACAGATTCCTATTTTATTGAATGTTTTGTAACATGAAAGAACATTGAATTTTGTCACACACCTTTTCTGCAGGTACAGAGATAATTATAATATTTTCCTTATTTCTTTGCATTTCCCAATATTAAATAAGCTTCGTGCTCTTGGAGTAAACCCTGGGTGGTAATGATACATTATTTTTTAATATGCTGTTAAATTCTGTTTGCTAATATTATATTTATGAATTTCTTTTATCACTATCCATATGTGATATTATTCTGTAATTTTCTCTTTTTTGGTGAAGCCCTTGGCCAAACTTAGGAGTCAGTATTTAAATATTTATATTTGCAATAATATAGCAATGAAATTTATAAAACAGAAGAAGAAAACACAGACAAAAGTATGCTAATTCTCTCAATCAAAGATAGATCACAATTCTCTCAAAGATAGATCAAGTGGATAAAAATAATAATAATAGGATATAGAAGATCTAATTTTCTAAAACAAATTTGAAAATCTTCTTTCTCTTCCTATGTCTTGGTTTAGTTTATCAGAATTCGGATCATTTTATACTTGAAAGTTTTTATAGAATTCCCTTGTGAACATTTAAGAGCCTGGTGCTTTTTTGTAGGGGAGCTCTTTATCTACTTTTCTCCTTCTTCTAAAGTAATAGATCAGCTTATTTTGTCTCTATTGGGGTCAACGCTGCTATGTCATATTTTCTTAAAATCTACTTTTTTACCTAGATTTTCAAATTTATATGCATAGAATATGCAAAATAGTTTATGATTAACTATCTACTTGGATATTTCTTTCATTCTGTCATTTCTAATTTTTACTATTTGTGGGGTATTTTTCATTTCTTTCTTGACTCCATTAATCTATGGTTTGTCAATTTTGTTGATTTTTTTAAAATATTTTATTTATTTATTCATGAAAGACAGAAAGAAAGAGAGAGAGAGAGAGAGAGAGAGGGGCAGAGACACAGGCAGAGGGAGAAGTAGGCTCCATGCAGGGAGCCCGACATGGGACTCGATCCCGGGACTCCAAGATCACCCCCTGGGCCAAAGGCAGGTGCTAAACCGCTGAGCCACCCAGGGGTCTCTGATTTTGTTGATTTTTTAAGCAAAGTTTGTGGTGTTTTGTTTTTTTTTTTACTTACTGAGCTGTTCCACGTTTTTTGGGTTTTTTTTTGGGGGGGGGGGTTCTGTCTAATTAATTTCTGTCTTCATCTTATTATTTCCTGCTTTTTGTTGTTGTTTTAAGTTGGATTTTTCATTTATTTTCTTTTTTTCACTTTTTATCATTGTAGGTATTTTTAAAGTTACAAATTTTCCTTCGATAACTGCATTGACTGTATACTATAGATGATAAGTCATGTTTTCATTATCCTTATTTTCAAAGATTTCTCCAATTTAGTTTTTTCCCCCTTTGACCTGAAAGTTAATTAATAGCATTTTTATGGAGGTTGTGCTCATTTCTATTTTATTGCACTATGAACAGGGAATTTTATTTGTAATTTTTCTATTCTTTGAAATTGAATGAGGTTTTCTTTGATGTTTAGACAGAGTAAAGTTTTGTAAATGTCTCACATGGATTTATAAACAAAGTGTATTCTTTATTAACTGGATTCAGAATTGAAGATTTATCTATAAACTGTATCTTGATGATTAGGTCATTTAGATCTTCTATATCCTTATTAATATTTGTATCCACTTGATCTATCTTTGATTGAAGGACGTATGTTAGAACCACCTATTATTGGAATCCTTTTGTCTATGTTTTCTTCTTGTTCTGTTTTATAAATTTCATTGCTATATTATTGCAAATATAAACATTAATGACTATTTTCATTGTGGATTGTAGGTTTTAGTATCACAAAACTTTTTAGGTATATTGCCTGTATACAACAGTATTAGATTTTGCTGTTAGACAATCTCAGTTTTTATTCATTTTATTTATTCACTGGTGTGCCATTTACATTTACCAATGTATTCAACATATTTGTCTTCAACTTATATTGTGTTCTTTGTGTGTATGTACTGTATATTCAGTCTTTCAATATGTTGTCTCTTTTTTGCTTTTTTTTAATGTATCTTTCAAAATCTAGGAAGCTTTATATTTTAATTCTAATGATTACCTTTATACTATTATCCTTAGCTTTCTTTCAACTTTTTTTTTGCTATTGTCTATTGGTTCCCTATTCTACATATGATTGAAATTAGCTAATAAAAACTTATACCATTCTTTATATTTCTTTAGTATCTAACTTGAAAAAATTTCTTTTTATTCCCAATTTTATCTGTAAGATCATTAAGTGAACTTATTTTATCTGCATTAATTATTTCCTGGTTATCTGTCAAATTCTTTGTAATTATACCTATCTACATCATCAGATCATACAGCCATTATGTATTATAAAATGTCTCCCCTATAAATATTATGTAATCTTAATTCATTAGTTGTTTATTTATATCAAATGCTTTCATTTCATTCTCTCGTCATCTTAGTTGCCTTAAGCTTGTTTTTTAGTAGATGCTTCATAAAGTCTCAAAAAATACAATATCCTAAGAATTTTTTTCCATAATCATAACAGTCTACGACCTTTATAACTAAATGTCAGTTTGACAGGTTATAGTATCTTTGGCTCATATTTCAATTGCTGACTCACTTAAATGTGTTACAATGAAGCTTTTGCTTAGATGACCAAAGGATTGTTTTGTTTTATTTAAAGTCCATAGTTCTGGTGAAATATATATTTCAGTTCATTTCCCCAGGTTTGCAGTATTACCTTTTATTAAGTACTTTCAAGTCAGGAAATTTTTTCTGGAATCGTACTCTTCAGTACTTGTTCTCTTCTATTGACCTGATTCTTTCCCTGGTAACTCCTATTATATATATGTTGCATTTCCTTTGCCTGTTTTTATAGCTGTCACCTTCTCTTTAGTCCTTTTAACCCCTTCATTTGTTTTTATTATATTTTTTCTTCTTTTCTTCATCTATCTTAAGGTGCTTATTGCTCTCGAGTTCCTTCTAGTTTAGATATCATTACTGAACTTCTTTTTCTAATTTTATTGCCAACTCTTCCTAACTTGTCTCCAATATTTCCAAATATTATTGTTTTCCAATCACTTCATCTCTGATGTGATTCAACCAGAGATGTGACACAATTAAGATTTGCATTGTTCTTTCATATCTATTAATGACTTCTCAATTTCTTTTGCCTCATTTTGAAATATTAGGTTATTTTTATCAATCTTGTAGGCCAGTCTTTCTGGAGTGACTTCACTGTCTTTAGATATATTACTCTGTTTCATCTTTTTTTTTTTCTTATATATAGGATGTTACTGTAATCCTTTTCTGTTCCTCATGTTAAAGTGAAATGAGTGTGCTTATACTTTTACAGCAGTAATGGGGGCTTAAATTTACACTCTAGTACAACTTCTCTTTTTTTTTTTCCATGAATGCTCTCAAATTATGGCCTATGAAATTTGCCTCTTCTGCTTCTCCACCTCACTCTTGGTGGGATCTTCTATTTCCATGCCCCTATAGTGTCCATCCTGCTCGATTTGAGTCCTGCTTCCAGCATCTCAGTGCAGGGCTTTGTTCTGAAAGTGAGCTTCACTTGGTTAGTTTCAAGAGTTCACAGAGCCAGAGACCCATAGCAGCATCTGATCTTACCATGGCCTCACTGCACTCACCAAGAATTGGGTCCTGCAAAGCTCCCACCCAGAATCCAACAAGAGTCTCAATGTCTTCCCTCTGCTTTTTGCAGTTTTGGTGATACCACTCAACTCTTTGCTGTCAGGGTTTTGTCCCTACGTGCACATGTATAAGGGCACATATTTTGTTGTTTTGTTGTAGGTTTCATCTTTGTAGTCTTGGTTTTGCTACTTTGCCTGTGCTTACTGGAGAATTCAGGGACAGCCATAAAGTATATTGTTATTGCTGCCATCTCCTCAGAATTATTATTTCTCTAATTTCTTATATAACAGATCTTAAAAATAAAGTCACTTTTCATCTATACAGATTATATCTCATCTCTGCATCTATGAGACAGCTAAGGAATAATAAAAACTTAGAAGATAATAAAAATTTAAATAAAACATGCTCTGTATCTGTACCTGAAATGACTGTGAGTTAAATTTTTCTAGTTATTTTTGAATATTCTAGGTACACAGACATACGTTCAATGTTGGCTCAATGAATGCTAATGGTATTAAATTCTTTACTTCTCTACATGGTCATTCTTTTTAACTGCTTTAGATTTTCTCTAATTTACTCTCTAGCCATTTTGTCATAGAACAGCAGCTTTTTCCAGCATACAATGTGAGATAGTCTCCCCAGTCATTGGTAATAGTTTCCCATAAATAAATGGTTTAGATTTGTTGTAGGATTAAATGAGTTAAGGTATATAATGTATTTAGAACAGCTAACAGAAGTTACACTTAGAATATGGTATATAATACATAAATGTTAGTTACTATTATTATGATAAATATTATTTGTCTTGTTTTTTATCACGGGAACATATGTTCCAGCCCTTCCCCACTTGACCTTCTACTATAGTATTGGAAAAGGGAATGGACTATGTGTTTCAGAGAACATTACTTTTGTGTAACATTTAAAAATACTGTGTTCAAAACCAGTTCTATTATTGACCAAAAAATTTTTTAGAAGATCCAGATTAAAGGAAAACAAGATTTCACTAGATCATTGTAGTTCTCTGACAATGAATCCAAAGCACTTCTATGTCACTGTGTTTACTCACTCTCTCATTCTTCTTCCCACTATACTGTTCCAAGAATTATCAACACTTGGAGTTCACTCTCAAAGATACCATACTCAGGCCTAATATTCACCTCAGATATAAACTTAAGCATACTTTTCTTTGCCCCAAAAGAAAGAATTGATAGAAGGGACACAGAAGAAGATTTTTGGGTTTTGGTGTTTTTAAAAAATGGAATTTGCTTCTACTGATGTCTGTAACTTACATCAAATATTCCATATAATCAATATAATGTTTGACCAGCTAAAGCTTTAATTCTAAAGAGGGTTAGCTTATGAAACCCAGAATGCAGAGTTCATGGTAGTCACCTACATTATCAGAAAAGATCATGCTCCAGAGTATCTATTATAAGTCCCTCATTTTCCAGCATCTGAATGAGCAAGCTACTTGGTACTGATTAGCATCCATAATGTCAAAATGATCTATTGGTTAAACTAGTAACATATTAGAAACAGGCTTTCATTGGTGACATTAGAAGTACCAAGATATGTGAATTGGCCACAACAGTTCAAAGACACTTGCATGAATGGAGTTTGAAAATCCAATGAATCTTGCAACCTGGATGATAGGAATTAGTCCTAGTTCCAGTCATTAGTTTAAGAGGATTTCTGATTTCATGGTACCTACTAGAGGGCACAATATCCTGACCCTCAAATATCATGCCTGCTTAGAGTAAATCTTTCATACAAGATGTGTTCTGAGTGCCAAAGAAGAGTTTAGACGTCATCAGACTTACAGAACAGGTTATAAGAACTGTTTTGTGCCTGCTTGCTTGCTAATGAGAGACAGGGTAATAAATGTATGGAGAAAGAATCTCTTATGAGACTTATTTTTATTATAGCCATGTAGGAAGTTTGTGGCACAGTAGCTTAACCCTAGCCACCTCCAATTTCTTCTGTAGCTCTTACTACCTATCAGAAAACAAAGTAGACAAAACTCCAAGTGTTGTGAATTAATCAAAGTATTACTTTCAGAACTGGTGAGTTGCCTGTAATTCAAGGAATTCAAGAAGGCCATTAGTCTTGACAAAGCTTTGCCTACTAGAACAATATCAGAGAGTTGTTAAAGTACTTCCTTAGAGTAATTTTAGGTTTACAAAATAATTGAAACTAGTATAGAGAATTCCCACATACTCCACATCCAATATCCCCATATTATCAACATCATACATTAGCGTAATACGTTACAATTAATGAACCAACACTGATACATCATTAATAATCAATTATTGATACATTCCTAAATTATTACTAATAACCAAAGTTTATAGTCCATACTGTAACTTTGGAAGGAAGTCTCTGTGCAGATCATACCTAAGGAATGGGAGCTATGCTCTCACTCCTCAAGAAGAAGTGAATATCTACATAAATTATTTGGAATTCTTCTCCATAGGGTCAAAGTGTTTTTTAACTTGAGCTTTTATGATACTGTGACTTAGCTTTAGGAATCCCATCACTTCCACCGATGTTCTCCCTTGTTTTAAACGGTTGGAAATATTTTCTAAATCTCCTAGGTAATTATCAGCAAACGATTTAATACTTCACCGATTACATTGATAGTCAGACAAAATATTAAGAAGTCAAAGAAATGGCTAATAGTCTAATAAAACATAAACACCATCCTTTCTATTACTGATTTCCTGGGTGTGAGAACAGCATCATTACTAAAAGATATACACGGAGTACTCGCCAAGAGGCAATCGGATCCTGAGGAAAACAATTCTATAACACTCTTGCTTGTTTACTGCAAGGCAGTATAAGCCATCCAAAGACATAAAAATAGAAAGAAATCAGCAAGTGGTATTTTCTTCTGTTTTTGTTTTAGGAACAAGAACTCAGCTATGATAATTCCATAAATTTCCAGCACTTAAGAAAACATACTAAAGTACTAATTTAGAGGCAGAAACCCAGTATTTAACCATAGAGACACAAGCTTGTACAATAACTTGATGTTCTATAAATATCTCTCGCTTCTTGCTCCAGGACTGTCAGATGAGGGCTCTCCATGAGAGCAATATGGAGGAGATCAAAGGTCAAGAGTCCAATCGTGAATTCCCAAAGGAGGAGACAAGATCCTGGAAGGTCTGGAATTTACAGCTGTCTGTTACATGCCAAAAAGACACCAAAAGCAAAAGGAGAAAGTCTGGATAAGCAGAAGAATGTTATTTTCAGAAAAATGATTATTTTAGACCTGAACTTAAATATTCCCATTGCCCTCGAAAAGAGGCTTAAGTTAAAATAATTCTTTATGGCCTCAAAAGTATATTCATGCACAGATCATTCACTGTCAGGCATGAGTGGCTGGATAAAGTTAGGATATAAAAAATAGTTACTATGCTTTCCCTCACCTATTTTAAAGTATTTCTTGTCCTTTCCTCTAACATGAGGATAGAACATTTTTTAAAAAAATTGACTATTTTAGCCAAAAATAGAAAAATTATGTTATATTTAACAATATGTGTGTATATGCATATGTATTGACAATAAATGGGTTTTTGTTGCCTACTTCGAGATAAGTTCAGGTACAGCAGTGATGGTATTATAACAATAAGATCTCCATGTATCAGCACTTCACAATTTAAAAAATATTTTGACATTTATTATACATATATTCAACTTTAGAGACCATAAAAAGATGTTACTATTATTCCTATTTTACAGATAAGGAGACAGGCTTGATGAGGTTAAGAGACTAGCTCAAGGTTTGAGAATTGGAACCCCAGCTCATCAGGAACCCAGCTCTTGAATTTCTGATCCTGGAATTGTTTTTACTGCACCATCCTGCTTTTCTTTGTATGTGCATAAACTGAGATTGTCCTAGTCAAAAAGTTTGGCCTTCCTTCTGTTGAGGTCCTGAACCTGGTTCATTAAAAGATGAGCAGATACGTGTACGTACGTGTATCTATGTACACATACTCACACACCTCCCTTTAACATATTTATAACATCCTTTCCCCCCCCCAAAAAAACACTAAGAATCATTGCATCTTCTCTATATCAGCCAAAATTTTGACGATCTTTACTTTAAGTAGCTCATGTTATGAAACTGAAAGTTTTTATTTTCAAATGTAAATAATGTGATATTGCAAATGCTTTTTTAAAGACATACTAGGCCCCAACCCTCATATCCTGTTGTTACTTTGTGGGGAGTACTAAACTTCCCCTTATGATTTCTGCCAATGGAACCTAAGTTTTCTCCTCCTGACTAAGGAAAAATAAAATTGAAAGTAGAGACCACTTATCTGAACATGGACCCGACATTTGTGTTTGGTTTGACACATTAAAAGTGATGCCAAGAAATATCAAAATAAGCAAACATTCTTCATTAAGGCATGTCAGAAAATCCTCAATCCACAAACTTGTTTTCCAAAATATCTAAAAGTCAGGAATGTTTGTCACAAAAATGATAGTGGGAATTAAAGTAATTTTCCAGATAATTTACATTGAAAAGCTTCCTTCCCCTCATTTTGCTATGGCATTTTGGCCCAAATTAGCCAGGTGGTTGACTCCGTTCTGCACCTAACTTTGGAAACTTAAAAGCCCCCACCTTTGTAAGTGATGATGCATGTCAACACTAAACTCTGAACCACATTTCTAACTAAATCAGCACAAATTTCCCTGGCATAATGCTCAGCATAGTTCCCTCCCTGAAAAGAGCAATCTGTCAGTCTCCCCAGCCTTCTTACCGAGTCATCGGAGAAATTAATGGTGAAAGTACCTTATTAGGTCCTCCTGTCCATAAACTTACACACAGAAGAACACTTCCTATTCTCACTTACTCCCCCCATATGTGGCCTGAGCTTGCACATCTCCCAACTACAGAGTTTCTACCTTGTTCTCGGGGACTTTCCACAGTTTAATATTCCTCACTGCCAGTATTTGCTGAGTGCTGTTGACATTTTTCTTCATTTCTCATCATGACCTTTGCCCTACTCTCCTGAACACTTTTATTTATAAAGGT
Source organism: Vulpes vulpes (assembly GCF_048418805.1). Lineage (NCBI taxonomy): Eukaryota > Metazoa > Chordata > Mammalia > Carnivora > Canidae > Vulpes > Vulpes vulpes. The sequence continues at coordinate 1,547,549 of NC_132785.1, forward strand.
GATTTATATTTCTCCATTGTCCTCAGCTAGATAGTCATAGCATTGTGACTGTCCCATAACCATTCATGGGCATTTACTAGGGAGCTAACATTTTCAAAGCACTTTAAATATATTAAGGCCTTAATCCTCACAACAACTGTCTTGGGTGGCTGACTACAGTTATGATTCCCATTTCACAAATAGTGAAGTTGAGACACAGGAGGATTAAGGCTGCATGATTAGTAAAAGGCAGACTCAGGACGTGGATCTGCAGCCAAGCTCCACAGACCACGTCATAAGCAACCCCGCCTCTGTGCCATCAACAGCCTCCATTGTCTATTTGGCTCATCTGGATACCACACGTGCAGTTTTTCCTGATAAATAAATGCCTCCACCATCCTCTGCTGCAGGGAGTAGAAAAATCATCCCTCAGTTCGTTCTACTGTGTAATGATTAAAAGGCTGGTCTTGTCAACGGAGTCTTCTATATCCATGCTCTAAGTGTAAAATCTGGTTTGCTGAGCCTGACTTTCAGAAAGACTTCCTTAAAAGCATAAAAATAACAAAACAACCATATTTCTTCTTTATCCCAAATCCTCAGGAAAGTCTGATAAGCCATTTGGCCACCATGACTATTTCCCCAAAGTCTGTCAAGGCTTAAAAGGTACTTTTATTTTTTCCATCAAGACTATTTCAAACCAATGATTCTCTTAAGCCAAGTTTTCCTTATTAATAATAATACTAGCTAGCATCAACTCAAACCTAAAATGTTCAAGACACACTTCCAACTGATTTATGGGAATTATAGACCTTACAACCCTATGACAGTGACATTATTATTATTACTATTATTATTATTATTATTACTATATGCATGTTATATATATGAAAATGAGGCACAGTGGGTTAAACAACCAACCAAAAGGCACACAGCTGGTAATAGGTAGACCACAATCTTCTTAATACATGGGGCTCCACCAGCATACCTCTACTACCTGCGTTCTGTGACAGAGGCTAGTACACACCAGATGTCCCATATGCGCCTCTACACTTCCCAGATGCCTAGTTAGGTAGGGCCATGTGACTAGTTATAATCAATAAGGTATGAGAGAAAACTGTAAAACTAAAGGTCATTGTGCTTACGCATCCATGTGTTGGGATAGTGACATCATATGATAAAGGGAACTCAGATCATCCACCTGGAAAAGAAATGCTCTCAAGGATCGCCTGAACTACATTGGACTTGATGTGACAAAAATTGAGCTGTTATTCTAATATATCGTGGAATACAGACGTCTATCTCATTACTGCAATATAACATAGTAACTAACGTTACTCTAGAGCATTGATCTTCTTCCTATTTCTCTGCAGCTATAATCTTATATCTGGATTTTTAGTTATCAGAATCTGATTTTATTGGGAAGGAAAACATTCAAAGAATTTCTAATTCTACCAGCAATCAAAAGGTTCACTGATTTAATGAAAATGGAAGAAATATTGTTAAATGTTGGTCTTACACATGGATAGTAAGACTTCTATGAATACCCAATGCCTAACTCCTGTTAATAGTATTTCAACCAACTCATAAAAGCCTCCAATGTATTAAATTTTCATGCTCAAAACTCAAATATCCTGATTCAACAAATCATGTTGTAAGTACTGACCACAGGCTCTGAGTTCAAAGCAGAAAGAATAATCAAAAAGAGGAAAGTATGGGTTAGAGTTCTGCTGAGCTAAATTACAGCGTATAAAAAGCTCTGCAGAACCAAAAGGAGAGGTTCTTGCATGCAAGGATAGGTAATTTGGGATGTCTCCTCTAGGCAGTAAAAACTACTGAAGGCCTCTGAGCAGACGGGTGTAAGAGCTGAGCTTCAAAAAGGCCTAACCTGACCGCTAAGCATAAAATAAATTCATCAGAGAGACAGGAGGCTAAGAGCCCAATGGAAAGTCTATTGCTAGCCTGAGATGAGGAAGAGGCAGCAGTGAGAGAAGGGAGAGCCTGCAGAGATAATACAGAAAACCACCAGGATTTTTGTATGCATTCAGAGGTGGCCAAGAGTAAAAGGGAAGGGGACCCCTGGGTGGCTCAGCAGTTGAGCATCTGCCTGGAGTCCCAGGATCGAGTCCCACATCGGCTCCCCTCAGGGAGCCTGCCTCTCCCTCTGCCTGTGTCTCTGCCTCTCTCTCTCTCTGTCTTTCTCGAATAAATAAATAAAATCTTAAAAAAAAAAAAAAAGATTAAAAGGGAAGGAGCAAAGATTCCTTTGAGATTGAGAACCTGGAACACAGATGGGATGTTGGTTCGATGAATACACAAAGAAACGCAAGAAAAGAAGCGAGTCTGGAGAGCAAAAGCTATATATTCAGCTTTATCATCCTTTCAGGCCATTCAGTGTACATTTAAACATCCTACATTTCACTACAGTGTTAGAAAGCTTCCTGCAGGGATGTCTGTACGGTGTCCTCAGAAAAGCTATTGTACATTCTTTTCCTCTCTTCCTGGAAGTTGCTCTCTTCTGCTGTAAGAAGCTCCCCTAGCAGGCAGGGCCTAACTTCAGTGGCGAGCGCCAAAGCTTACTACCCCACATCTGTTCCATCCAGGCCATTTACTATCCATATGCTTCCTACTGGCACTTTACCATCCATGCACCACACACCTGGATTACAAGTCTCTAAAAGGCAGAAAAATGTATGCTTTTTATGCCTAGATTTCATCAATTTGCATCAAGATTATGTGCATAGGGAGCGAGAGAGATATGCTGCTCTGACGGGGGAGAGGGTGGTTATTATATGTTTGAACCACAGCATTCTTACGCCCAATAAAATACATGCCCAATATTTGACAAATATTAAAATTTAAGCACTGTTAAAATATCTACCATGTGTGATTTGTTACAATTATTGAAAAATACATTATAAAGTAATATAAAAGATTGATGCAAAACAGGTGGTCTCTCCCTTGTTGACCAAAGTATCACCATTAACCCTACTCACGTATTTCGGCAGTCGAGGATGAGGAACGGCCATCAAAGAGTGGGTTTAAGAGAAGATAATATTGACACAGAGAGAACTTTTCTTAAATTCTCAGCAGTACCAAAAAGAAAGTTTCTGCTTCCCATACCCAGATCCCCATTCCTTTTTTCTGAGCTCTCAAAAATGCTTGCATTACTTGAAAGATCGTGTGAAGCATGTCTCACACAATCTGAAACTTCGGGTATGTATATTTATCTTCTCTATCCTTGGTTATAAAAATGAAGCACAAAAGTGAAAGAAGCAATCTGAATGACTATGAAAAGCAAAGCTGCTCCGGAAGTCAATGCCAGCTTTCATCTGAGACAGGACTCAGACTCACCGCTTCTTCCCCAAACCATCCAAATCAGGCTCAGAGCCCATTTCTGGATTCACTCAGAAGAGCCAAAGGGTTAAGAAATGATCCAGAAAGTATAACACAGCCTTTCACATCACTCTATTTCCAACTGAAGCACAGTGTTTATTATTCAGACTCCTTTTTTCCTTCTTGCTCTCCTTCCCTCAACTCAGAAGGCGTTCTCTCTCTCTCTCTCTTTTTTTTTTTTAGTAAAAAGAAATGAATCCCTATCTTAATTTAATCACACAACTAGCACGAAAATGAACCCAATGAATAAAATTGTCAAGACGGGTAAATGATAGGATTCCCTCTTAGCCAACTTTTCTGTCTAAAATTAGACTGCCTTTCAGGATTTACTGCCGTTATTAAGCAAACATCCTTTTGACGATAAAGCGGCGCTTCTTGGAGGTAGAGGGCTATGCAACCGGCCTAAAGTGCTCGGTGATGCACGACGTTGATGGGCTCCAGGGATCTCACTGCTTCAGTGCTATCGTCTGTTCTTTGTCCACCAGACGAAGACACTGCAGGGGAACACGCAGCTCAAGACCAGCACTTGGGGAAGGACGAGTGTAAGGACGCAGAATACCTTGTTTGTGCCACGCTAACATGATGAATTACAGCGTATTAAGAAAGTGTTGACACATGTGGGAATAAGCTTTTGACAGGCTTGCCAGTAATTAAGGCACATTGTATGCAAAGTCGCTACAGAACATTGCAGCCCGTTCTCGGTGCGGGGTCTTCTGCCAAAGGGTGTTATTCATAAGCTTGATGGAAAATACTTGTATCTACAAAATCTCTGTGGTTCACTGGATGACGAGGGCAAGAAGGCAGAGAGGTTGGGTTTTATGAAAGCTTTCAATGTTCCTGCAGCTAGGGAAGCTAGGGATAGTCACGATTATCCTACCGCTCCAGAGGGCTGCAGATTTTAAAGATAAATCACCTAAAATGGACAGGGACATACCAGAATTTAGGAGATGTCTGGAAAAGACAGGAAAGTTCCTCCTCTCATTCCTTCCCTGACCATTTATTCTTACTGCCCCCACCTTTACAAGCTCAGCGGAAAAACCGAGAACTGCATAATAGAGTAGCGTTCCGTGTCACATTCCTTAAGCCCACCTGGCTCCTCATTCTCGGCTACTGCCAAGAAACTGGCCTTCCTACTGGTGATAATAACCACGTAGATCTAGAGCTCCCAAGCCCAAGCCCATAGCCAGCCTTCAGGCTAGAGCCAGCAACCTTTGTCCAGGCCCTTCACATTTGGCTTCCGACCATCTGCACAGTCTCATTCCTCAGCTCCCAGCCAGCAGCCATAAGGAACGGCATATCTTAGTTACCTCTTTTGCTGTCCAACAAGATTTAGGACATTTATGATTTGCAAGGGCCGTATTGTATGTAGTCTGGCACTTCTAAACCTTATTTTCCTAATAAATTGTTTTATTGAGTGATAAGAAATAGAATTGACATTCAGGCCAGGTGTAATGGAAATTCTTGGAATTGTACATCACTAGAAACCAAACTAAACCTCTCATTCCCTAAGAAGGGTTGAACCGAAGAGTTCATGTAAACAATAGCCTCATACTGAGTAATTTTCACTAGAGAGCTATTATTCCAAATTGCATCTCAGTGAAGGACAGATACTCAAACTGGATACCTGGCAAATACAGCGGTGAAGTGCAGGCTCTGCCCCTACAGTCAAAGGGCCAAAAACCAGACTGGAGGTAGGGATGGGTTTTCACTTGCCTCAGTTTATCCTGCTTGGCTTCTACTTCCTCGGCTGCTGAAATGAGCCAAAATGTCAGAACTCCCGAACACGTATGCTGTGAGCCTCTGACAATGGTTTGAACCCAGCTGTACGTTAAGATCACCTGAGTATTCTTTGCCTGGGAGAGGATTTTGAAAGCCTCTCAGGTGATTTTATTTTTTTATTTTTTTTTCTCTCTCAGGTGATTTTAATGTGTAGTCAAGGCTGAGGGCCATGAGCCTAGGAGGTTCACTCAAGTCCCATCCACAACGGTGACAACTCTGTAAAGAGACCTCTTCAATACAAGGTGAACATTCGTCGTAGGCTTTGCACCTGTGTTCGAAAGACCTGTCACTCACTGTATTCACATCTACTTTCTTTCTTCAAGAAAAGATAATGGATTTATTTTGAATTGATTGAAATTATAAAGATAAAATATTCCATGCTCAATATAGAGAATTTGGAAAATATAGTGTGAAGAAAAATATAATACCTCAAATCTCACCAACCAGGTATAAATGCTTTTCATATTTTGAGACCTTTGTTTCCAATGCTTTTTTTAAAATAAATAATAGCATGCATATGCACTGTGTTTAATAAATATTGGGATAACACATGGTTAGACAGGAACATAACTTATTTATATCATTGGAATTCTTTGTTCCCTGAAAGTTCAAACTAACTTACCCGTGGATTTCCATGGTTCTAAAGCCTTTTTTTTTTTTTGATGTAAGTCTCTGACATTAACATTTTTTATTGATACTTGTCTATGTAACATTTTTCTTAGAATCAATCTTGATAATTCATAATTGCCCAAGAAAAGAGTACATTTATTTGGAAATTTCCATTTTATTGGGATAGAGTTCAGTGTAGTCTTTCTTTATATTCCTTGCTATATTATTCTTAACAGGAGGAGGGAGGTGGCACTGGGGGGAATAATGAAACATAATCTCCTGAGGGGCATTTTTAGAGCACATGCCCCAACATTTTGCTAACGTTCCTCATGTGCCCTCCCCCACACCTCCTTTGCTCTTGACATTGTTGAGAATCACTGAGGGGAAATGAGAACAACTACTGAAAGGTGCACCTTATCCATGCAAATGGCCTGAAGCCACTAAAAAAAAATGCTGAGAATCACCATGGAGCATGCTTACTCCAAACCTGGAAGTTCCTGAAACATCACCAGGACAGTATGACTGTCATCTGGTTTGCCCCGCATGCTTCAGCAATAAGGAGCATGACTTAAGGTAATATACTTTATTTATGTGGTAACTTGGGGCTTACACTCCTTACATTCAGAGTGGAGTAGACCATCCAAACTCATAAATTCTACACATGTTCCTACTATAAACAATTGGGCTTCACAATTAGATCCAATTACTTTTCACTTCCAAGAACTCAATCACCTCTGTCATAAGACGTTTATTACATCTGAATTTTTATTTTTGCTTTCTTGGCAATTTACAGTCCCTCTTAACATTGGCTCTGAGGAAGACATGGAGAGGTTCCAGGCCTGTAAAAAGACTTAGGTGTCTTTCTGGACAGCTCAATGAAGACGTATGCTCAATACACAGCGGTCATCAAAAAAAAAAAAAAAGTCAGAAACAGAATTTGAAAAATTATGGAATATATTATTATTCTATTTCATAAATCATCCATGACTTATTTTTATCACTTAGGGTCATCTTCTCCCAAAAGGGAAAACAGTTCTACAAAAGAGCAATAAAAAGGAAGCAAGGCAGAATGAGGATTTTCACATACAGAGGGATTAGAAAGCCTAGGACTTTGTTTTTGGTAAGGGACACAATGCTTAAGGGTAATTAGAAAAATGTGAAATAATGTGCAGAGATGTAGCAAAATGAATTAAAACAAATGAAGGAATAAATGATTGCCATACCATGTAAAAACCAATCCACTTTAATCAAATCCTACATTGGCAGAATTACAACAGTAATTCAGAATTTTTAGACCAATTTTATTAACTGATTTGAGTTACTATAGTATTTATTTAAAATTAATTAAAGGCAATGATTTTTGGTGTACAATCATATGCAACTCCAGTTCCTAAAAGACTAGCAAAACCAATTGATTTCTGACTTTTTCTGTGCTAGAAAACTATCAACCTCTAATTTAAATATTGTCAGCTATACTTTCATAAACTATACAAGTAGATCAAATTAAGTAGTTTTAAGCGAAACACGAGCCCACATAAACAAAGGACCGCCATGAAAATGTCATTTTCCTGGAGGACTCAACCCAGTACATAAAATGAAATCTGAAAATCATACAACCAAAAAAGAAGCTTTGCTAAAACAACACTCTCTGGGAAACACTTAATAAAGATGATTAACTCCCTACTCAGAACAACTGAAGGATGAAAGCTTTGGCACATTTACGAGAGCAATGATGAGCGGCCCCACGTAAATGAAGTATACACAGCACAGTGTGTAATGTACCCTTCCCTATCTTTACATTCCACTTGGTCTATAAATGAGTTGAGAACAAAACTGCATGTGTCATAGATACAAATGATTAAAAACTGAAAACTAAGTCTTTAGTAGAAATGGATCAGCAACAGACAACCATCCTCACTTCGATGCTTTAAAAGCAAGCTGGAGATTTCTTATGAAATCTTAGGTTCATCATTTAGCTCTGTAGAGCCAGAGGGCAAGGGAAAAGCCTGATTTTAGTGAATATTGATTCTAGAAATTCCATCCACGTCCCATGACCCTATGTCTTCTAATGTGCCAGCACAATTCAACAGAAATTATTTTTTCCTATTTCTATACAATATTCTCTTAATGCTTAGATGGCACGCCTGCTGATTAACAGGTAGTCTGATGAATAAGAGCCGGAGATGGTACAGTGGCTAACACCCTGGCTTTAGTTAGCACTCAGTGAACCGAGTATGATCCTATCAGATGCCACTTGCCAGCATGAAACCTTGCACGGGCTCCTCAACTTCTCTGAGTTTCAGTGTCCTCATCCATAAAGTGAAGGCAACAACGGGCCTATCTGAGAACATAAGCTCATACAAACGGCACAAATCTTCCTGAAAAGCAATTTGACAGCGCGCCTCGAAAGTCTTAAAAGTGTCAGTACAATTTGTAGGAGAAATTTCACTTTTAGGAACACAGCCCAAGGAAACAGACTCGCACGCAGAGGAATGCTCATTGCATTGATGTTTGCAATCTGAACTTAGAATTTTCAGATAATTGTACATTCACATGCAGTGGTATAAAATAATACAGAGAGATCCTGTGTACCCTTTATCCAGGTCCCCTGATGGTTACATTTGACAAAACTATAATACGGTATCACAACCAGGATATTTACACTGATACAGTCAAAATGCTGATTTCTTTTTTTTTTTTAATGAGGACATTAACTCCATGCCATCACCACAGGGATCTCCAAGTTGCCCTTTTATGGCCATATCATGTCCCTCCCACACTCTTCCTCCTCCTCCTTAACCCCTGGCATCACGTGTATGTTCTCCATTTATATAATATTGTTATTTCAAGAATGTTACATGAATGGAATCATAATGTAGTAAATCTTCGAGACTGGTTTTTTCCACTCAGCATAAATCTTGGGGATTCACCCAAGTTCATTCCTTACTATTCCAGAGTAGCCCCTGGAATAAGAATACTGTGGTTTGTTTGACCATGCAGCCATTGAAAGGTATCTAGGTTGTTCCCATTTGGGGTCTTTATGAATAAAGTTGCCAAGATTATTTGTATGCAGGTTTCTTGTGAACACACGTTTTTCTTTCTCTGGGAAGAATACCCAAGAGTTCAACTGCTGGGTGGTTGCATACTGAGTTTACTAAGAAACTGCCAAAATGTTTTCCAGACTGCCCGTACCATTTGACATCCCACCAACAATGTATGAGTGATCCATTGTATTATTTTAAACACTAAAAACAGTAAACCACTCCTAGTGGCAGCGGCAAATAATGCCACAGCCTCAGGAGGGACTGATATGAAGGTATTTAAAAATGCCTATTTAAAACAATAAAATAAAATAAAAATAAAAAATAAAAATGCCTGTTTAAAAATTCAAATATAAATAGGAATAATTCAGTTGACCCTTGAATAATACCAACTTAAACTGCATTGATCCACTCATATGCTGATTTTTTTGGTAAATATAGTGCAACACTGTAAATATATTTTCTCTTATGATTTTCTTAATAACATTTGTTTTTCTCTACCTTACTTTATTGTGAGAATATAGTATATAATACAGAAAACATACACAATAGGTGTTAATCAATTGTTTATAGTATTAAGGCTGCTAGTCAACAGTAGGTTATTAATAGCTAAGGTTTGGGATGTCACAAGTTATATGCAGGTTTTCAATTGCACAGGGGGTCACTCAGCACCACTAACCCCCATTTTGCTCAAGGATCAACTGTATAACCATAGAAATATACACTGAGTATGTATGTATACATGTGCACATACACACACATAAATTGGAAAACTGATCAAAATGTAACTCTGAGAAACCTAAGTTAAAAGTTTGTATTTTTAAGACTTCTTTTCTCAATTTTCTATGTTGACTCTGTGCTTTTATAATTTAGAAATGTTTCTTTTAATTAGTGATCTTCCCATCAAATCAACATCTTTTTTAAAATGATACATATGAATGTACTTATTCAACTTATGCTCTAATTGCACACATTGATGATTTGTCCAGCTTTTTGCCCCTTCAAACAATTGTATAATAAGTATCCTTGAATATATAGCCTTACCCTCTGATGATTCTATTTCTATAGGAGAGATGCTTAAAGGCAGTACTGATATGTCAAAGAATATTATTAATCTTTAATCTCTCAGATCACTTTTCCAAAAGAGTGAAATCTCACATTCCTAAGAGCAATTTATGAGAACTCTATCCCCCCACACGTTTCCCTCTAGTTGTTATAAATTTTGGACATTTTTGCCAATACAATGCATGAAAGTGACATGTTGTTCTTGTTTTGATTTGTATTTCCCTCACATGCAATCTTTGTATCTTTTCATTTGCTTATTGCCCATCTGATTTCCTCTTCTGGCTAACCTGTTGAGATGCTTTGCCCAGTGTAAAACTGATTTACTTAAACATTTCTTATCAGTTTGTACGACTTTTTTTTTTATTAAAATAAGGACTTTGGCCCCTTGACTATTACATGTATTACACACATTTTCTCCCTTTATGATTTGTTTTCAGCTTTATCTATTGTCTTTATCCTAGCAAAAGTCTTTATTCTATATATGGTGAAATTTGTCAATCTTTTTGACTTCTAGACTTCTTATGTTGTTTAGAAGTCTACCCTAATACACACACACATATCCAACATTATACAAAAGGGTGTCCTAAGTTCTTGTCTAATATTTTCAATATTTGATATTTAATTCCTTAAGTTTACTTTTATTTTTATATACTTGTCTGTATATACAGTACACAGTAAGCATGTATGTAGATGAGAAGGGTGGAAATCATTTTCTTACCAATTTAAAAGGTCAAATCCCTGTACGAATTTAGAATTATTCCTGAACTCTCTATTATGACTTATGTATCTATTTTGTGCTGACACCACATAATTTTGATTCAGTGGTTTCATGACAAATTTTAATATCTTATAAGGCAATTTTAAAAAGTCTTTTTGTTTCAAGCGCACTTATTTTTCTATATGACATTTAAATTCAACTATATCCATGATACATTAAGTAAAAAATGTCATGCTGCTGAACAGCATATACAGCATGATCTATGATCTCTTTTTTTAATAAACAGAATAAAACACTGGGGGCAGGGGAAAGTGAGTGGAAGGATGGTGTGCATATGTGTGTTTGCATAAGTTTGTACGAATACAAAGAAAAGCCCAGAAAAAGAACACAAACCAAGCTGTCAACATTGGTTACCTCAGAAGGATAGGATTAGGAGGTGTGGAGATTGGCCTTCTCATCCCCACTCCACCCCGTTGTTGGGTCGCCTTGTGGTTTGGCTTGTTGCAAGAATGCTAGTTTGAAAGAAAAACCCAATTAAATATTTTAAATAAATAAAATATAATTACATTATTAGGCCTGGAAGAGACCTTAGAATTTGTTTCTTCCAACTCTTACCCAAACAGGATTCTCTTTGGCAATATCTCTGCCAGATGGTCCTCCAGACTGTTTTAAAATGTCCAGACACAGAGAGTTCTCTTGTTTTTACTCAGCTCCCTGCTCTATCATTGGTGAGTTGCAATTGTTGGAAGGATCTTTCTTGAATTTATTCAAACTGTGTCAGCCTCTAATAACCACTCGGGTCCTGGGGCTGTCTTCTGAAGCAACATAGTCTGAAGAGGACTTTTGCTTCATTTAATCGTGTGCCCCACTATGAACTTGCCCAATCCTTCAACTGTGCTGTTAGTTGTTGTTATGCATGTTTTTAGAGTATATTATGTACTAAGCACTAAGCACTGTGTCATTAATCATTTTGCATGGATTTACTTAATTCTCACAATAAACTATTAATGTGATCTGATAAATGATAGTACCAAGACTCAAATCTAAGTCTGGGGTTCTGAGGAAGATGGCAGAGTAGGAGGGCCCTAAACTCACCCTAACCCATGGTTACAACAGTGCAAATAACCCAGAAAACAACTAGAAGACTTGCTGAACAAACTCCACAACTAAATGTAGAGAAGAGGTCACATCAAGTAGGGTAGGAAGGGCAGAGATGCAGGGAGCTAAATCCTGCAGGCCTGGCCACTGGAGGGAAGGATGAAGGGAGAGAGGGAGAAAGGGAGGGAGGGAAGCAGGGGTGCAGATAGGACTGAGAAACAGACTCATAACAGGGAGCCTGCACAGAAAAGATGAATCCCCATAGCATTTCGCTTTGAAAATCAGAGGGACTGAACTTCATGAGTTCTTAGAACCAGCAGGACTTCAAGCCTAGAACTTTAAAAATCAGCAGCTTGGCTCTGGACAGCCTGCAGACTGATAAGAATCTGAGTCCCCCACCTTTAAAGAGACAGTACAACAACCAGGAAGATATAGCTTAAAAACAGCAGTTGAAAAATGCCTGGGATACAGGAGAGAGAATTAGTTACTAATTTCCAAGTTCACTGAGGGACTCCTCCAGAAACAAAGGAGCTGCCAGGCACCACTTCCCTCCCCCACCAGCAATGTATGAGTGATCACACAGCTGGGTACTGGAACAAGAGTGGCTCAGGTATTTACCAGCTAACTTACTTATACCTTGCTCCACTCCTCCAGCTTGACCTGCTTGCTTCCCCTCCAGTGCTGCAAGTCTCCTTCTCAAGAAGACCAGCACAAAATTTGCCAATACTGTGACTCCTGACACCTGCAAAGGATGTGCACACCTCGTTAAACCAGTACCCCTTGGCCGCCTGTGCTTTGTACAACAGCCCCAGCTGCCTGGATCTCCACAGAGGCTACGTGTCCCCTGTGGAAGAGGACAGGCACCACCTTGTTAAAAGCGCACACCCTGCCCACTACTTTCAAGAGCAAGAGACTGGCTGGATTTCCTAACACACAGAAACAGACACAGAGATTTAGGCAAAATGAGGCGACAAAGAAATATGTCCCAAATGAAAAAACAAGCCAAAATCACAGACCTGACTAAAATGGAGATAAGCAATATATCTGATAGAGAATTTAAATTAATGATCATAAATATACCTACTGGACTTGATAAAAGAGTGGAGAATATCAATGAGACCCTTAACACAGAGATAAAAGAAGAAACAATCAGAGATGAGAACATAATAATTAAAGTTAAAAATACACCTGATGGAATAAATAGCAGGCTAGAGGGAGAAGAGGAATAAATTAATGAGCTGGCAGAAAGAGTAACAGAAAGTAATCAAGCTGAACAACTGAGAGAATAAAGAATTACACAAAATGAGCCTTAGGGAACTCAGTGACTCCATTTGCTTTATAGGGATCCCAGAAGAAGAAGAAGAGAAAAAAGGGGGCAGAAATTTTATTTGAGGAAATAATAGCTGAAAATTCCTGAATCTAGGGAAGGAAACAGATATCCAGATTCAAGAGGCATACAGATCCCAAAACAAAATTGACTGAAGGACATCCATATCAAGACACATAATAATTAAAAAGATAAAATGTAGAGATAAAAAAATTTAAAAGCAGCAGGGGCAAGAAGACTGTTACATACAAGGGAAACGCCATAAGGGTCTCAGTGGTTTTCAGCAGAAACTTTGCAGGCCAGAAGAGAATGTCATGATATATTCAAAGGGCTAAAAAGGAAAAATCTGAAGGCAAGAATACTCTACCCATCAAGGCCATCATTCAGAATAGAAGAGATAAAGAGTTTCTTAGACAAACAAGAACTAAAGCAGTTCATGACCACCAAACCAGCCCAATGAGAAACATTAGAGACTCTTTGAGTGAAAAGGAAAGACCTGACAAGTGAGAGTAAGAAAAGTAGGAAACACAAAGCAGTAAAAATAAGTATATCCGGGGAGCCTGGCTGGCTCAGTCATAGACCATAAGACTCTTGATCTTAGGGTTGTGAGTTCAAGACCATGTTGAGTGTAGAGATTACTTAAACAGAAGATTATTTTAAAAAATAAGTGTGTCTGTAAAAATTAGCCAAGATACTAAAAAAATAGAAAGTTGTAAAATATGACAACATATAACCTAAAACGTAGGGGGAGAAAAGTAAAGAATGGGTTCGGTCTTAAATGACAACAACTTAACATAGATTGCCATAAGCCAGAAGATGTTATATACAAACTTAATAGTAGTCACAAACCAAAAACCAGTAACATATGCAAAGAGAAAAGAGAAAGGAATCCAAGTATATCACTAAAGAAAGCCAGCAGATCATGAAAGAGAACAAGAGAAGAAAGGATCAGAGAAAAACTACAAAAACAACCAAAAACAACTAACAAAATGGCAATAAATACATACTTATCAATAATTACTTTGAATCCAAATGGACTAAACCCTTCATTCAAAGACCTAGGTTGACAGAGTAGATTAAAAGAACAAGCCCATCTATACACTGCCAACAAGGAGACTCATTGCAGACCCAAAGACATCTGCAGATTGAAAGTGAGGAGATGGAGAAACATTTATCATGCAAACGGATGTCAAAAGAGCCAGGTAGCAATATTTATATCTGAAAAAATAGACTTTGCAAAAAAACTGTAACAAGAGTCAAAAAAGAACACTGTATAATAATAAAGGAACAAATCAAAAAGAAAACATAACAATTGTAAATATTTATATACCCAACATGGGAGCACCCAAATACATAAAACACTTATTAATAAAAATAAAGGAATTAATAGTAACACAATATTAGTAGGGGACTTTAACACCCCATGTACATTGATGGACACATCATACAAACAGAAAATCAATAAGGAAACAGTGGCTTTGAATGAGACACTGGACCAGATGGATTTAACAAATATATTCAGATCATTCCATCCCGAAACAGAAGAATACACATTCTTTTCAAGTACACATGGGACATTCTCCAGAATACATCACATATTAGGCCACAAAGCAAGTCTCAACAAATTCAAAAAGACTGAAGTCATACCATGCATCTTTTCTGACCACAATGCTAGGAAACTAGAAATCAACCACAAGAAAAAATCTGGAAAGAGCACAAACACATGAAGGTTAAATAATATGCTACTAAACTCCTGAATGGGTCAGCCAAGAAATCAAAGAGGAAATCGAAAAATACATAAAGACAAATGAAAATGAAAACACATGGCTACCTCAAAAATCAAGAAAATCTCAAATCTAACCTTATCCCTAAAGGAGCTAGAAAAAGAACAAAGGCCAAAATCAACAGAAGAAGTAAATAATAAAGATTAGAGCAGAAATAAATGATATAAAACAGATAGAACAGATCAATGAAAATAGAAGTTGGTTTACTAAAAAGATAAATAAAATATGTAAAACTCTACTAGATATCAAAAAAGAGAGAGGACTCAAAATCACAAATATATAGAAATCAATTGCATTTCTATGCACTAATACTGAAACAGTAGAAAATGACATTAAGAAAACAATCTCACTTACGATTGCACCAAAACAATGGAATATTTAGAAACAAACTTAACCAAAGAAGTGAAAGACCTGCACACTGAAAACTTTAAAACAGTGATGAAAGAAATTGAAGGTGACACAAACAAATGGAAAGACATTCCATGCTTTTGTTAAAAAGTCTATACTATCCAAAGCAATCTCCAGATTGAACGCAATCCCTCCCAAATACCAACAGCATTTTTCACAGAACTAAAACAAACAATCCTAAAATTTGTACAGATCCAAAAAAAGATCCCCCAATTGCCAAAGCAATCTTGAAAAAGAAAAACAAAACTGAAAGTATCACAATCTCAGACTTCAAATATATTTGAAGCTATGTTACAAAGATGTAATAATCAAAACAGTAAGGTACTGGCATAAAAATGGAAGTATGGCATAGATCAGTAGGACAGAATGGAAAACCCAGAAACAGACCCACAACTATACGGTCATTGATCTTCAAGACAGGGAGATGGAACATGCAATGAAAAGAAGCGTCTTCAACAAATGATGCTGGGAAAACTGGACGGGCTACGTGCAAAAGGATGAAACTGGACCACTTCCTTACACCACCCACAAAAATAAATTCAAAACAGATTAGAGACCTAAATGTGAGACCTGAAACCATAAAAATCCTACAGAGCGGCATAAGACAGTAATTTCTCTGACCTGCCCTTAACATCTTTCTAAATATGTCTCCTGACACAGGAGAAACAAAAGTAAAAATGAACTGTTGGGATTATATCAAAATATAATCCTGCTTATATATATATAATATACATCAAAAGCTTCTGCACAGTGAATGAAACAATCTATAAAACTAAAAGGCAACCCACTTAAAGGGAAAAGATATTTGCAAAAGACATATCCAATAAAGGGTTAGTCTTCAAAATATTAAAGAACTTAAACGACTCAGTACCTAAAAAACAAACCCAATTAAAAATGGTCGGAAGACGTTAACGTTTCTCCAAAAGAGACATCCAGATGGCCAGCAGACACACGAAAAGATGCTCAGCATCACTCGGCATCAGAAAAATGCAAATCGGAACCACAATGAGATGCCACCTCACACCTGTCAGAATGGCTAAAATAAAAAACACAAGAAAGAACGAGTGTTGGCAAGGATGTGGAAATAAAAGAACCCTATTGCTCTGTTGGTGGGAACGCAAGCTGGTGCAGCCAGTGTGGAAGACAGTAGGCAGTTTCCTCAAAAAGCTAAAAATAGAACTACCCTATGATCCAGTAATTGCACTAATAGGTATTTACCAAAGAAAACAACACTAATCCAAAGGGATACGTGCACCCCTATGTTTATTTACATTATTACGTTACCCCTATGTTTATTCAGCATTATTTACGGTGGCTGAGTCAGGGAAGCAGCTCAGTGTCCATCATTTGATGAATGTATGAAGAAGATGTGTATATATACACAATAGAATATTACTCAGCCACAAAAATGAATGAAATCTTGCCATTTGCCACAACATAGATGGAGCTAGGGAATATATTGCTAAGCCAAATAAGTCAGAGAAAGACAAATCCATATGATTTCACTCGTGTGTGGAATTTAAGAAACAAAACAAATGAGTAAAGAAAAAGAGAGAGAGAAAGAGAGAGCAAGAAAGACGCTCTTGACTATAGGCACTGATGGTGACCAGAGGTGGGGGGGGGGGGGGGCGTGAAATAGGTGACGGAGGTAAAGGTGCACCTGTTGTGCTGATGTGTGGAAGCACTGAATTACTATATTGTACGCCTGAAACTAATATAACATGACACTGTATCGTAACTAAACTGGAATTAAAATTATAAAATTAATTTAAAAAAAATCTAAGTCTGGCTGGCTCCAAAGACTATGTAATTTAACTACTGTGTTGCATTACACTTCGCTGCCTCCCTATAACAGTATGATGGGATTTTTCTTCTAGCATAAATAATGCTGCAATGAACATCCCTGGCCTTGTCTCCTTTGTACATGTTCCTGAAGTGAAAATTTAATTCATACATCCTCAGTGTTATAAGATATGACAAAATTGGCCTCGCAAATTCACTGGCCAATTTATATTTTTAAGTTAAGAACTTGCTATGGAGAGTTGAATAATGGCCCCAAGGACATCCAGATCCTAATCCCCAGAACTGTTGTTAAATGTTAACTTTATGACAAAAGGGACTTTACACAAGTGATTAAGGGAAATTTGACTACAGAAATTTAAAAAACAAAACCAAAAAAACAATGTGATGATGGAGGAAGGGAGAGAAGAGAGTGAGGAAGCAAGCAAGGAATACTGGTGATTTCCAGAAGCTGGAAAGGCAGGGCAATGAATTCCCCTCTAGAATCTCCAGAAGGAATCATACCTGACAACAGACCTTAAAACTTTTAGGATTTCTGACCTCCAGAACTGAAATAAAATAAATCTGTGTTGATTTAAAATACTAAGTTTGCAATAATCTGTGGTAGCAGTCGCAGAAACGGATAGAATTTCTAAGACCATTTTTTTAAAAAAAATCATACATGTGGTGCTAAATTGTATTTATTCATTTTTTTCTACATATATTTTTATCTTCCTTACTTTGTTGATATTTTGAATTACGTTGGTGGCACCGGTGGCTTTTTAATATCAAATAATTCTTATATTTCTGGGAAAAATCAAACTTCATCATGATGTGTTTTTAAAATACGTTGTTGAATTCCATTTGCTAATGTTTTGCTTGTAATTTTTGTACCATGTAAAATGTCCCCTCATTTTCCTCTTTATACTAACATTGTCTTTTTGCACCGAGATTACTGCCCCAGTAAACCCTCCAGCACACAGATCAGTGGAACAGAACAGAAAACCCAGAAATATACCCACAGCTATATGGTCAACTCGTCTTCAACAAAGCAGGAAAGAAAAGACCGTCTCTTTAACAAACGGTGTTGGAAAACTGGACAGCGACATACAGAAGAATGAAATTGGACCACTTCCTTACACCACCCACAAAAATAAAATCAAGATGGATGAAAGACCGATATGTGAGATAGAAAACCATCAGAATCCTAGAGAAGAACACAGGCAGCAACCTCTTTGACCTCAGCCACAGCAACTTCTTACTAGACACGTCTCCAGAGTCAAGGGAAACAAAAGCAATAATGAACTACTGGGACTTCATCAAGATAACAAGCTTCTGCAGAGCAAAGGAAAAGATCAACAAAACTAAAAGGAACCGACGGAATGGGAGAAGATATTTGCAAATGACATAGCGGATAATGGACATTCATCCGGAATCAATAAAGAAACTCAACAAAACTGACACCCAAAAAACAAATAATCCAGTGGAGAAATGGGCAGAAGACATGAACAGACATTTCTCCAAAGAAGACTGACAAATGGCCAACCGACACATGAAAAATGCTCGACATCACTTATCATCAGGAAACACAGATCAAAACCACAAGGAGATATCACCTCACGCCTGCCAAAATGGCAAAAATCAACAACTCAGGAAACAACAGATGTTGGCAAAGATTCAGAGAAAGGGGAACCCTCTTGCACTGTTGGTGGGAATTGCAAACCTGTGCAGCCACTGAGAAAAACAGTGTGGAGGTTCCTCAAAAATTCAAAAATAGGAAAAACCTACAACCCAGCAATGCACTATTAGGTGTTTATTCAAAAGGCACAAAAATTCTGATTCAAAGGGGCACATGCACCCCCAACATTTAAGCGGCAATATCATCAATAGCCAAATTATAGAAATATATAATAATAGTATATTTTTTATAGACACACAATGGACTATTACTCAGCCATCAAAAGAATGAAATTTTGCCGTTTGCAACAACACAGATGGAGCTAGAGTGTATTATGTTGAGCAAAGTAAGTTGGCCAGAGAAAGAAAAATATCATAAGATTCCACTCATGTGGAATTTAAGAAACAGATGAACGTAGGGGAAGGGAAGGGAAAAAAATAAGATAAAAAACAGAAAGGAAGACAAACTGTAAGACACATTTTTAAAGATTTTTTATTTATTTATTCATTTGAGAGAGAGAGAGAGCGGGAGAGAGACCATGAGAGAGCGCAGGCAGAGGGAGCTGCAGAGGGAGAGGGAGAAGCAGGCCCCCTGCTGAGCAGCGTCCTGAGGCTCCACCCCAGGACCCCGGGACCTGACCCAAGTCGGAGGCAGACGCTTAACCGACTGAGCTACTCAGGTAGGTGCCTCAAGAGGCTGTTAGGTATAGACCACAAACTGAGGGTTGCAGGAGGGGAACAGGGCAGGAGATGCGCTAAGTGGGTGATGGGCATTAAGGAGGCACTTTGGGGGATGAGCAGTGGGTGTTCTATGTCAGTGATGAATCCCTAAATTTTACTCCTGAAGCCAATACTACATTGTAGGTTAAATAACCTGAATTTATTTTATCTTATTTTTTTTTAAAGATTTTATTTATTCATGATAGACATAGAGAGAGAGAGACAGACAGAGAGAGGCAGAGACACAGGCAGAGGGAGAAGCAGGCTCCATGCAGGGAGCCCTACGTGGGACTCGATCCCGGGACTCCAGGATCACGCTCTGGGCTGAAGGCAGGTGCCAAACTGCGGAGCCACCCAGGGATCCCCTAACTTGAATTTAAATTAAAAAAAAATAAGTTAAAAAAAAGGAAGGTTGTGGAGAAACATGAATATATGATGTCATATATGCAGAACTTGTTGTATGTGGTTATACACACACATGCATGCAGAAAAGCAACTTTTAACATACTCGGCAGAATGTTTTTTTATTGGAGTATAACTAACCTACGACGTTGTATTAGTTCTAGGTGCACAGCCCGGTCATTCCATACGTTCTACACGCGACTCAGGACTCACCAGGCCAGATGTCGTCACCACCTGTCGCCATGCAACGTTATTCTAATATTATTGACTATATTCCCGATTCTTTACTTTTCATGACATTCTTTTTTATTTGAGTGTAGTTGACACACAACGTTACGTTAGCTTTAGTGTACGACACTGATTCAAGCACTGTGCCGTGCTCACCACAAGGGCAGCTCCCATCTGTCGACAAACGACGCTACTACAATACCGTTGACCACGTTCCCTGTGCTCTACCTTTTGTCCCTGTGCTTTGTTCACTCCATGGCTGGGAGCCTGTATCTCCCACTCCTCTCCACCCATTTTGCCCATCCCCTTGCCCCACTTGCCTCTGGCAACCAACAGTTTGTTCTCTGTGTTTATAGGTCTGAGCAGAATCTTAATTTAGGTGACTTCTCTGTGGTGAGATCCAGAGTGGCTCTGGACTTTCTCCATCGTCTTATGTGTGCATGTGTGAGGTGTGTGCACGTGTGTATACAAAGTCTTGACCCATGGCAGTGTTTAGCAGAAATATTTTGGCAACGAAATGCTTATTTAACACAACTGTATTTTTTTTGCCTTTTTATATTAACTATTTATGTACTTATGTATTTGTGCTTGTTTATTTATTTATTTATTTATTTATTTATTTATTTATTTATTTATTATGAGAGGGGGAAAAAGAAAGAGAGAAGAGGGGAGGGTCAGAGGGAAAAGGAGAAAAAATCTTAAGCAGACCCCATGCCCAGGACAGAGCCTGAAGCAAGGGTCTATCTCATAACCCTAAGACTATAACCTAAGCCAAAACCAAGAGTCAGACACTTTAATGACTGAGCCACCCAAGCACCCCCTATGTTTACTTTTATAACCAGAATAAACACTAAAGCTACTTTTGCTTTGGGGAAACTAAGTTAGTGGGCTGGTTACCTGCTGCAGCAATATTGTGTGACAACTGCAAAACACAATGGTACAAAATAATAAATATTTGTTTATCTCACAAATCAGTTAGGCAGTCCTTATGTTCTCGGCGGAGCTCAGCTGGTGTTGGCAAGTCTTAGTCGGGTGCCTGCAGACAGCTAGTAGCGTGGCCAGGAGCTTGCGGGCCCAGGTTGGCCTCGGCTAAGATGACGTGACTCTGTGAGATCTCTCGTCCTCCAGCAGGTTAGTTAACTTAGGCTTATTCTCATATGGAAACAGGGTCCTAAAGGATGAAGCGGAAATACCCATGGCCTCTTAGGCCTAGGCTTGGACCTGGCCCACTATCATTTTCATTGCTTTCTTGTGGCTGCAGCAAGTTTCAGGCCAGCCAGATCTGAGAAGGAGGGAAACCAACTCTACTGGAGGGGCCACAGAGTCACAGTGCAAAGGGTATGAATACAGAGAAGCCACTCCCTGGGGTCACGGATGCAGTCCACCCACCAGAATCAGATTAACCTACAGCAGAAATGTACGGTAAAGGGAGACAGGGACAAGAAACCAATAGAAAACATTTGACCCCATACATTACAGGGGAAGAAAGAGGAATCCATGGGCTCCTGAGTCAATGTGACATAGTGACATCATCCCCCCTCCCTGTGGGGTACATCACCAGCTGTCGCTTGGTAAATGGCTGTACCCCCATACGTTAAATTCTGACATTTCTTATGGTTGTGTGTGAGCGTGAGCGCATGTGTGTGTACACACAGTCTCAATTGATCCATGGGCATGATTTAGTAAAAATATTTTGGCAACCAAAAGCTTTATTTAATACCACCACCTATGAAGCATAGGTCTGGCCATAAGAGATGAAACATGGCCCAGTTAAACATGGACAAAGCACCCAAGACTTCTAAACAGATCCACTGTTGAAAAATCTTTATTTTCTATGTGTTCTTTATATATAAAATTTGTATGTTTTTCCAAGGTTCAACTGGGTGTGACTTTCACATGATCACTCTAGAAATAAACAAAGATTTAGTGATTATGTCAAAGCAGATCATCTGTTAACTTACAAATGTGAGCACTGACGGTTGACAGGTAGATAGGAACTGTTTATATCAATTGTAGGCATTTCTGAGTGTATATTTACTCAACCTTTTAGAAATCAAACTTAGAATTTCTAAAACGTGTAACGTTAAACACACTATTTTGAACTTCGTATGGCACATAAACATGTTTGTAAGAATTGTAATCATTTCTGAAAGGTTTCTTCCTAACCCAAGGAATTTTTATGTGTTTTGGAGCGTGTATTTATTTAATCAAAGGCTTAAAAGTTTTCAGAAGTATAGAAATGGCTGAAGCCTGGGAGGGAATCCTGAGAGGCCATGGATAAAATGCTAAGGAAGCACGGAGAAGACGTCCAATAAGTACCAGGATAGCAAAGGCAGAAAAAAATTTTTTTAAAGAAAGATACTAACACTTGAAAATGGGTAGAGGGGGGGAAAAAGAATAGAAATAATCTAAAAGAAGCACCATATGTAAATAATTAAGTTGAAGAAATACTTCAAAGAAAATGGATGGGCCAAAGCAGCACAAGGCAATACAGATATTGTCAAAGAGTCAAACACAGAATAAATACAATCATATTTTATTAATAACATATTTTATTTTAATCATATTTTATTAATCACTATTAGGAGCTGCTAGACTAGATTATGTCGAGTCAGGTATGGCCGGTGTACAACAATGTGAGACGATCCCCTGCTCCTCGTTACTAATCTGAGGCCGATAAGTCACCTCACATATGCTAGGAAATTCTTACACCAGCTCAGCTGACGTGTGGTGTCCTCCGTACAGCTCGGAAGATAGGACAAGGCGCAGGCCCGGGCGCACAGCACACGAATAGCAAGCCGGGAAGAAGACCAGCATCTCAGCATCTCAGCATCTCAGCCTGGGGACTTCCTCCCCACTTTTGGATCCACTTCACCAAACCATTCCCTTGAGACATTCCCTGCTTGCCTCTGAATTAAGTTGCCAACTTTTAACTACTTTCCGTCATGCCACCCTGCTGTGCTGCAGAGACTCAAGCCGGAGATGGTCTCTGGCTTCGCCTGTGGGCCCAGCCGCAGGAGAAATGAAGTGCTGGAAACCAACGCCCCCCGCATTGCCTCATTTGCTGTGTTCAGCCTCAGCGGGAATCTCACGCGCCCGGCTCTGTGCTGGAGGCCAGCTGGGTGACCAGAACCGTGCGACGCGGGGGCCTTGACGCAGGGCAGGGAGCTCCCGGCCATTCCCTGCTCTGGTGCCAGCCCCCCTCAGCACATCACAAGGAGACTTTTGAGCTGACTCCACGAAAAGAAAATGTTGGCGAGGAGGTGGAGAAAGGGGAACCCCCTCACACTGTGGGTGGGAAGGCAGGCTGGTGCAGCCACTCTGGACAACAGTGTGCAGGTTCCCCAAAAAGTCAAAAAATAGGGCTACCCTATGAACCAGCAATTGCACTGCTGGGTATTTACCCAAAGGATACAAGCACAGTGATCCGAAGGGGCATCCGCCCCCCGATACTTATAGCAGCAACGTCCACAGTAGCCAGACTATGGAAAGGGCCCAGATGTCCACCAACAGATGAATGGATAAAGAAGATATAGAGAGAGAATAGAATATTAACCATCAAAAAAGGTGAACTCTTACCATTTTCAGCCATATGGGTAGAACTTTATGCTAGGCGAAACAAGTCGGAGAAAGATAATTATGATTCTACTCATATGTGGAAATTAAGAAACAAAACAAGATCATAGGGGCAGGGAGGGAAAAGTCAAATAAGATGAAATCAGAGACGGAAACAAACCATAATAGACTCAACTCTAGGAAACAAACTGGGGGTTGTGGGAGGGGAAGAGGTTGGGGCAGCGGGGCGCTGGGCAGGGACGAGGGCACGCGACGTGATGGGCACCGGGTGTTATACGCGACGGAACAACTGAACTCTACCCCTGAAGCTCATGATGCGCTATATGCTAATTAACTGAATTTGAATATAATAAAATTTTAATTAAAAAAAGAAAATGCTCCAATAGGAGATCAGTGCCTGGAAACATTCCTTGATTTTTTAACAAAATAAAGTTTACAAGTCGTTCAAGAGCTAGCAAGGTAACCACAAAGGGTACCGATGAGTTAAGTTCACTCCTCGGTCCTACAGGTACTAAGTCATCTGCTGGGGGCACACGACAGTGGGGTGTCGCTTTATAAGAAGAGCTGAGCAAAGGTTAAGGTGTCCAGAGACCCCCGGAGAGAAGATGTGCCCCCTTGTCGTTTCATTGTCCGCATTTCACATGTACATACGGAGCGAGAGAGAGAAATTTGGGGAGATGCAAAAAGTCATGTCCACAAATTTTAGCGACGTTGAAAACGGATTAGGGCAGCGGGGAGCGATGGTTCTGGGGATGGGAACCAGCGCTAAGGTCATTATTAACTCGAGGGAAATGATGACACTCAGCAGGAGCTGAGTGCAGGGTGCGCGTGTGACGGGGGCTCGAGCCTGAGGCCCGGGAGGCTCGCGGGAGCTGTCACGGGAAGGCGACACTGACTGGCCCACGCAGCCTTTCTTCCCCAGAGTTTCCCTGATTGTCCCAAATGCAGCTTTCTGTCGTCCCACTCCCGGAGGCTAGGAGCTGGGGCCCAGGCCTGGCCCTGGAGGACAGCCGAGCGCCGAGCTAGCAGGCCGGGCCTGGGACGCGGGCACACGGGGACCTCAGGCCGGCCCGGCGGCCGCCCACCACGGAGCTGAAGGGCACAAACGGTTTGGGCTCCCATCAGGCCACTTTCTCCGCAGGTGACCGGGGGTCGGCTCCGCCCGCTCGCTCCTGCTCATTGACCATCCTGTGCTAGTTGGTTCTTTTGGGTTTTAGGGGTTTTGTTTTAATATTTTATTTATTGGGACACCTGAGGTGGGGGGACTCAGTGGTTGAGCATCTGCCTTCAGCCCAGGACGTGACCCCGGGGTCATGGGATCGAGTCCCACATCGGGCTCCCCGCAAAGAGCCTGCTTCTCCCTCTGCCTGGGTCTCTGCCTCTCTCTCTGGGTGTCTCATGGATAAATAAATAAATAAAATTCTAAAAAAAAAAATTTTTTTTTTATTTACTTGAGATACAGAGAGAGAGCACAGGCGAGCACAGAGGAGTCAGAGATCATGACTCCAGCCGAAGGCAGACACTCAACCGACCGAGCCAACCGAGTGCCCAGGCCCGACGGCCGCTTGACGGTCTGGCTCTGCCGAGGAAGCGGCTGGAGGACACAGCGGTTCCGTTGGTCCGGCGGGACCGCACCGACCCCCGTCACGGAGTCCAGCCACCCAACCTCCCTGTCACCCTCTGGGCATTTCTTCCCCACCCAGTCTCCCTGCCAAGCCGTTCCCGGGCCGGAGGGGCCCTACCGTGTCTGGACACCACACACAGCCTCACAGCCCCGCTCCGGGGACATCCAGCGCGAGCCCCGGGCAGCCTGAAGACAACCGGCCGAGACAGAGAGAGGGGGGGGCGTTCCCAGCAGACTCTTCTGTGTCGCCCCCCTCACCGTCATTTTTCCTCACCGGTTACCAGGGATTTTAGTGCAGCCTCTCCGCACTGTTGCGTAACACATTCCCTCTGACGCGTGCGAATTCGCCTCAAATTTGAGCTCAAATTCAAATTTGAATTTCCAACCGTTCCTCCTGGTGAGCTCACGTCCCCAGATTTGGGTTGTTCCTTTGCCGCACGACTTTCTAACCTGAGTAGCTCACTGTCACCCGAAGACCTCGTCCCTTTTTCCTGTCGCTGGCAACTCATTAAAAAGGCAACTGGTACTAATCCCAGGTTCCACTCTGGACAGTAGCATTATTGTTAATCCTTGGTAGCTTTTCTCTTGGTCTAACTCCTGGTTTGGATTTGAACCGTGTGATTTCTCAATCCACAGGCCATCGCTGTCAGAGTTGAAAATGTGTGTGCATAGGCGGATAGATAATGTACATGTCTACATCCTAAGCAATGATGTTCTGTGTGCCAGTTTGTTGGGTTTTTTTAGTTTTTTTTTTTAATCTTTTTTTTTTTTTTTTTTAATAAATGGAAGCCTAATATATACGAAAAGTATTGCCTGCTCCTCTGGAGATGTGTGAGAGTATTTTGTAAGATTTTCTCGGCCACTTTGTAAACTCTCCCGGAAGAAGACTCTCAACCGAAGACCGGCAACAATTCCAACATCGGGTGACATCCTCTAGAACTCTAATTCCTCCAACAATAATGCCATGTCTCTCAGACAGGCCTCCTACTGCGTGTTTTCGTTTCTGACGATGGTCCTTTTAAGCCAACGCATTTTAGGTACAATCTCGTTTTTTCAAGCAACAGAACAGAGGAGGTTAAATTCGTGATCGGTTAACCAAAGAGCCTACCACAATGTCGCAGATCATGAACTATGAATTATTTTTCAGCAAATCGTATAGTAAAAGACTCTCTTTTGAAACCATAAAGATCTTTAAAAAAAAAAAAATCAGACATCTTGGTAGTAGAAAACTAACAAGTAAAGAGAAAGAAGAAAAATTTTCCATTATTTATAACGGGACTGATTTGTTTGTTTCGTTAGAAGTGATCACTGACGAATGTTGTGTGGTTGAACCGGATGACTCATTTGAGCAACTGAAGTAAACGCTCGGTTGAGTTCCCACAGAAAGTCAGATCCTTCAATTTGCTCCTACCTCCCCTAAAGTAGTGGTAATAACGCTCATAGTGATCGTTCTTAATCAGTTCAGCTAACACGTATTGAGTATTTATCATATTAAGCCCTTAATTTAACACTAGACAGACATCATTCCCCGTTTTTAACATTCAGGGGTGTTTTATGGGAAAAGTACAATCATTCTCCCCATTTTGCAGATCAGGAAACTGAAGTAAAAGCCCAGACTCCCACAGCTATAAGTGGCAGGGCCATGCTTGGTGTCACCTGACCCCAAAGGCCATCCACACGGCCGAACCAGCGGACTGCCAAACTTTAACAGCCATAAAATCACCTGTGGAAAAATTATTCAAATGCCAGATTCTCCAGCTTTGGTTCTTGAAACTCTGATTCTGCAGGTCTGAGCTGGGGCTGCGGAGTCTGCCCTTTTGAGGCAGCCCAGCCTCACACCGCTCTCCCGTCTGCATACACGCGGGAACCAGAAGCTGCCTTCGAGCAGTTCTCTAGATTCGAGGTCTTTGACCACAGTCGTTCATAAGGCCTTGAGGGGAGCCCAGAGCCCCCTGAGAGTCCAGTACAAGCCGTAGGACTTCTCTCGATCAAAACGCACCCAAAGTTTTTTGTCTTCATTTTCTGGGAGTTAAAAGCCCATGCCCTTCACGTGAGGGACTCCTGTTCTAGTCTCTCTCTACCCTTTTCATTCGAGAGTCTCTTACCTCATTATTCCCACCTCTGAAATAGGGACACTTACCTGTTTTGCCAAGACCATGATGAAGAACGTTTATTTCTTAAGACGGGGGTCTGGAGATGCAGAAATGGAAACTGCACGTAAACTGCGTGCTTACAACCAATAGACAATTGGGGAAGAACAAATTGGAGTAGGAGGGGCTTTTTTATTTTCTTTTTTTTAAGATTTTATTTATTTGTTCATGAGAGGCACAGAGAGAGGCAGAGACACAGGCAGAGGGAGATCCTGGGACCCCAGGGTCACGGCCCGAGCCCAAGGCAGATGCTCAACTGCTGGGCCCCCTAGGTCCCCCCACCCAGGTGGGGTTTCTGAGGCAAGTCCTGGAACGGGATGGGGAGCCTTAGGCTCTTCCCTCTTCCCAACCACCACTCTGCCTCCTGGGGCAACACCAATGCAACAGGCTTCAATTGCCATTATGGAGCAGCAGCTTGGTGCACCCAACAGGGAAGCAAGACAGCAGGTGGCACCGGAGACGCTTAGGTTCCTGGTGGCAGTGCCGCCCGAGACAGACCCGGGCCATTGCCCAGGTGGGTGTCTTTCTGCTCGCGTCGAGCCAAGTGTCTACTGTCGAAGCTCTTGGGACCAGCCGGCTGCGTCACAGTGTTCAGGGCCGACCCACCTGGTGGGAAGTAGCCCGCCCTTGAACTAGGTGCCGCTCCCAGGAAGGGCTTGCAGGCCGCCCGGCTGGGCCGTGACACACTGGGCCGCAGGCAGATCTTCCACGGCAAGAGGAAACCTCCTCACGGACCAGTAGAGCTAGAACCAGTCCAGGAAGTCTGGCGGGGAGGCCCAGGAGACACGTGGAGGCCCGGACGCTCGCTCCCACTCTCTTGGGAGCCCCCAGCGCTCTTGGAAGGTCTCTACTAACAGGAGCTGACAGCAAGAACGACAACAGGGAATCGAGTGGAGGAGGGCCCAGGCCCCCCTGCACAGTCACCCCGCGCCCCTGCGCTCCCCCTCGCCCATCCCGGTGTCTCTCCCTTAAGGCTGCTCCTCACACCCTTGTTTTACGGACTAACCTGCGCCCCAAGCCCGCCTCAGAGCCGACAGTCGTTGCAAGGAACCACTTCAGCCTGGATTCTCTCTACAGGCCCCGAGGCCCGTCAGGGCCCAGGCTTCTGCACAGACACTGGCGGCTCTAAAGGCGCCAGCCGCTTTCTGTCGCATCCAAAGAAACTTCTTCAGCTAGATTTTTTTTTTTTTTAAAGGGGAAGAACCAGCTGCATCCCATATCTCAGACTATTCTTGACTGGTTATTGGAGGAAACCTGTTAGATCAAGCTGTTACTTTTCTTGGCTTCAAAGATAAGCTTTTCTGACCTAGAATTGGCCTGATTCTGTTATCTATTAACGCGCCCCATGACTTGCGAAAACTTAGACTTCTTGGAATCTTAATTTTCTTTCTTTTTTTCTACTTTTTTTTGCAGTAACTTCCCTTAACTCTGACATAAGGGATCATGTTGTCAAAAACCATAAAAAAGGACCCAAACATAACGCTTTATTTTAACGGTTATTGGTATCGCTTTTATATTAAAGGCACCCGAAGGTTTCTGAGACACCCAGGGGCAAAGGCACAGCAACAGCAGGCACCGCGACTCTAAGCCATGGCCCTGGGCGGGTCCTTAGTGGCTCAACGTGTCTCTAAACGTGTCTGAGGGCAGCCCGGGTGGCCCAGGGGTTTAGGTTTAGGGCCGCCTTCAGCCCAGGGCGTGACCCCAGGGTCCCGGGATCCAGTCCCACGTCGGGCTCCCTGCATGGAGCATGCTTCTCCCTCTGCCTGGGTCTCAGCCCCCCCCTCTCTCTCTCTCTGTGTCTCTCATGAATAAATAAATAAAAAATCTTTAAACATGTCTGAATTTAATGTGTCGCAGACTCGATATTTTACAAAACATCATAACCCTATAACCCTGGACTTCCAACTGCCACACTTCCTAGGACAAAGTGGACAAGGCTGCAGCGGCAGGAGTTCGGGCCCCAACCTGCTCTGCGGCTTCACAGTAACGGTCCACACCCGCGTCAGCAGCGACCGCCTAGCCTGCAGCCTGGTCCGGCTTGGCTCCAGAGTCTGCACAGGGGGCCCAGGGCGGACAGATGAGGTCACCCCAGCAAGGGACCGCAGAAGTGGGGTGATGACAGCGCCTAAGTGCCTGCAGGACCCGAGGTGGGGCTGACCGGACAGACCCGAGGCCCCACCCGCGGCAGCTCCGGGCCACGCAGCAGAGCCGGCTGTGGCCTCTGGTGACCGTCTACACCCACAACCTGGCTGCAGGGCCCACAAGGCCGCAGACAGACCACCCGCCCCCAGGTCCCCAGCAGGGGCCTGGTTGCAGCCCACCTCAGCCTTCCAGGTGAGAGCATCCAATGCCCCCACAACCAGCTGTGGGGCCCACAAGGCCGCGCACGGACCACCTGCCCCCGGGTCCCGCAGCAGGGGCCTGGCCACGGCCCACCTCGGCCTTCCAGGTGAGGGCATCCAATGCCCCCACAACCCGGCTGCAGGTCTGCGCTCTCACCCCTCACACCCACCCCGGAAGCTGCTCATCCCCTCCTCTGCACCCAGCCGCTCACCAAGAAGCTGAAGCTGGGGGGGGGAGGGGAAAGGGGTGGTGAATGGAGCCAGGACTCGGTCTACAGATGAACGACTTCGACTTGGGGCGACTGTTTCCATGAGGCCACTTTGGAGGAGGAGTTACAACCAAGCCGAGGGCAAGCTCGCTCCGTCAGCCAACAAAGTTCCAGAAAAAGCATTTTCCTTTTTCTTGGGGCCCTCAGGAAACACGGGGTTGCTTCCCCGGTCACTGGGCTATACACCCCACCCACCAGCCATGTGGGGTGACGTGGTGGGTTTTCAGTCTTGTCTTGAGAATGAGGCGATCGGATTACTTATCCCGAGGCTCCTTACTAGGCTCAGACAGGGATCCCAGGCTCTGCTACTAGCGGAGTTATCTATCTCTCTTTTTTTTTTTTAAAGATTTTTATTTATTCATGAGAGACACACACACAGAGAGAAGCAGAGACCCAGGCAGAGGGAGAGGCAGGCTCTATGCAGGGAGCCCGACGTGGGACTCGATCCCGGGACCCGGGGGTCACAGCCTGGGCCAGAGGCAGATGCTCAACCGCTGAGCCACCCAGGCGTCCCAAATTATCTATTTCTTAATAATTATGTGGCCAAAATAACCTCTATTTCTACAAGAAGAGGTGCACAGTATTATTGATGTTTGCAGGCACATGCCGCAGGGTCTCCGCGCATCAGCCCTTCCGTCCGGTGACCCTGAAGCCACCCTCCCACCAGGCGTCCAGGAATCCCTCCAAGTGCTGTTGTACGTCAAGTGCAAGAGACTCAGAAATAAGTAAGACCGATGCGGTCGTGCCCCGGAGAGCCCGAGTGTAGACCCGGCTCTGGGAAGGTCTCGGGGTTCACGAGAGCCCTGAGCCCGGGGTGGAATTCCTGAGGGTGAGTGGGTCCAGGTACTCTCCAGGGGGAGCACTAGTTAGGGCCCCGGGCACGCCGAGTGGGTGTTGCAGGCCCCAGTGCCGACGCCGGACAGGTGCTTCTGTCCCCAAAGCGCAGGCCTGGAGCTGCTGCCGATTTGCCAGTGGAAAAAGCCGCACAGAACTTGACCTCCGTGACACTCGAGCGGCCCCGGGGCACGTTTCTGCCGTCTCCCCGGGAAGCGGGACGAGCAGCAGGCCAGACGCACGTAGCCGTGGTTCTCTTTACCGTCGGAGTCGCACCTGCTTCCACTTAGCGAGGGGGAGAAAAAGACCTTTAATTAAATTTCCCCCCAATTCACATGGGGTTAGATTAGGGAAAGGTGTTAAATAAAAAATAAAAAATAAAAAAAGCAAGGGAAGTTTTGTCCAAAAAAAACCACAAGATTTAAAACTAGTTTTCTACAGATTTTACAAAAACCTACAGGCTGCAGAATCCTCCCCCACGCCCGCCCGCCAGGTCACTCCCAGCTCGGTTCACATTGGAGCTGAGGGTGTGGGGGGCATCTCATTAAGTCGGGACAAGACCAACTAGTCGCGTGGGCTTTCCTGGCTGACCCTCGGGCAGGAGAACGCTGCGCCCCTTCAGCGGCCTTTGGCTGGGGTCAGGCGGTGCTGGCAGCAGAGGGGCTGGGACGGGAAGGCGCGACCCCTGCCTTCCAGGACAAGTGCCTGTGGCTCACACGCAGGCAGCAGGGAAAATTCCATCGGAGACCCGGAGAGGAGGGCCGTGCCGGCCAGGGGTCGCACAGGTGCAGCCTGGCGTGGTCATCACGCAGGTAAGGCCAACTGAGGCTGCCCCTTAAGGCCTGGCCATGGCAGCGCGGCGGCCGCAGTCCCCCGGAGGCCTCCCGGGGCAGGAGAAGCTGAGGTCGGCGTGGCGGGTGGCTCACGGCAGGGCCTCCCCCGTCGTCGGTTAGGGCGGCAGCGGGCTTCTCCAGTCGGCCCCAGGTTGGAGGGAGGGACCGAGGAGGGGAAAGCGCCCGTCGTTAACCAGGGCCTGGCTCCCGGGGCTGACGGCCACAGAGATCCTCCTTCGGCTTCCTGGATGGGTTACCAGGGACCGTGGTCTGGCTTCCTGCTCGCCTGCCTCCGCTCCCCGGGGTGTTTCCTGCAGATCAGGGGGTGGGAGCTTCAGGCTGGGTGCTGCGGGCTGGGTGCCACGGGCTGGGTGCCACGGGCTGGGTGCTGTGGGCTGGGTGCTGCAGGCTGGGTGCTGTGGGCTGGGTGCCGCAGGCCTATCTCAATGTATGTCCAGCAACTGTCCAGCTGCACATTCCCTCTGTCACAAGTCCTGGCCCCAGGAATCTGCTTGACATCAGCCCCCCCTTGCAGTGCAAACGTCCCTAGAGCCACCCCTCGGCCCCCCACCCCAAGTGTCTCCTAACACGCCCAACTTGCGGCCTCCACAACAGCGCCAGGACAAGGCCTCTCCCGGGCCTCCTCTAGGCAAGCCGCGTCCTGCCTCCCTCCTTGTGCTACCTGCGCCGACTGCACCCCATGTAACATAAGGAGAATGCGCCCTTCCCACGGAAAAGCAAATTATCTTACATAAAACAGCAAGGTTTTGAACCATAGACGAGCCTGGGGCAAGGGCCTGGTTGACCCTTAATGGTATTAAACATCTATCAACATGACCATCCACTGCAAGCCTAGCAGCAGGACCATGGCAAAACAGAAAACATACACATTACTGAATGAAACGGCATTTATTTATTTTTTTATAAATTTATTTTTTATTGGTGTTCAATTTGCCAACATACAGAATAACACCCAGTGCTCATCCCGTCAAGTGCTCCCCTCAGTGCCCGTCACCCAGTCACCCCCACCCCCGCCCCCCTCCCCTTCCACCACCCCTAGTTCGTTTCCCAGAGTCAGGAGTCTCTCATGTTCTGTCTCCCTTTCTGATATTTCCCACTCATTTTGAAAAGGCATTTAAAAAACAACAGTGTGTACCATCCCATTCTAAATGTGTGTACGTATATGCACAGAGAAAATACAAAGGATAGAAAAGAACTAAATAAGTTCTCAGTTGTAAGATTAAAGACGATTTTTAAAAATTGTCGCTTGAAAAAATTTTGCTTTAAAAACTCGCTTCAAAAATTGTTTCATATTTGCTTGCTTGGCTTCCTTTTTTTTTTTTTTACAATTAACATGCCTGTCTTCTGAAATAATAAATACAAGGTTTTAACTTATTTAAAAACCTATAGTATATTTTTATTTTATAGTATATTTTATATTATATTATATATGTATATATTAGTAGATTAGTATATTTTATAGTATTTTTTTATTTTAAAACCTATAGGATATTTTTAAAAATAGGACCCTCTCATAGCAACACATCTGATTTTTTTTTTTAGGGTTTTATTTATTCATTCATAAGAGACAAACAGAGGCAGAGACACAGGCAGAGGGAGATGCAGGCTCCCTGCAGGGAGCCCGACGTGGGACTCGATCCGGGGACCCCCGAATCACGCCTGAGTAGAAGGCAGACGCTCCACCATGGAGCCCCCTGGGCATCCCCACATCTGATTTGTTAGCAGCTGCTGTCATGAGCACTCAGCGCCTCGTGGTTACCACCCTCACAATTACAACGAATCTGCAAGGTGAGTGTTTCTACCCTATTTTATAGACGAGGAAACCAAGGCATAGAGCAGAGGTTAGCAACTTCCAGGTCTATCAGACCCTGTGTCGGAGCTCCCCGCCACTCACCTACTCTGCTTCCCTTCTAGGAGGCACGTCCTTAAATTGTGCCTCATACCAAGTATGTGACCCCAGAAACCCACCCCCCATCTCTAAAATGGGGATAAGTGTACCCGCCTCCTACTGAGAATCATAAGGACAAGGAGGTAACGCACATGGAGTTAACCCAGGGCCCGATGCCTGGAAATGCTCAGGGCGTGATCATTGATGCTGAAGGATCGTTGTTTTCAGGGTTTTATAAAATACTCCAGGAAGGACTTTTACGTTTCAGTGAAGAGAAAGAGCAACGGGTAACAAGAACCACTGTAATAGAGATTTGTGAAGAGATTAGGCTTTAGAAGAAGTTAATATACTTAAGACTGAGTGTGAAGGGTCTTCTTTTTTCCAACTCACTCTTGGAATCTTCTTCACTGTTTGGGATTTATCTACCTCAGTAATGGCTTACGGTTTATTTGATAGAATAACACAATAGAAAAGAAGAACGTTCAAAGATTCCTCAGCTAATCTTACCTGTGGCTGAAGTCAGGTTGCTCGAGGCCTAACAGCCAGGTGACCACAAGGCACCGGAGACCACACGCCCTGACTCTGACTCCAACGGTCCAGCGAAGTTGTCAGGGAGTCTGTACGACATCCTGATGCCCAAGCTCACCTCAGAGGTCGTTTGGGTTTTTTTCTTTTTTTAAAGATTTTATTTATTTATTTATTCATGAGAGATAGAGAGGGAGAGGGAGAAGTAGGCTCCATGCAGGGAGCCCATGCAGGACTCGATCCCAGGACCCTGGGGTCATGCCCTGAGTTGAAGGCAGATGCTTAACCACTGAGCCCCCCAGGCATCCCCTATTTGTTTACCTTTTAGAGAGAAAGAGAGAGCATGAGGGGGGGACAGATAGAGAGAGAGAGAGAGAGAGAGAGAATCTCGGGCAGACTCCCTACGAGCACAGAACCCAACACAGGGCTCCATCGCAGGAGCCTGAGATCATGACCTGAGCCAAATCAAGAGTGAGATGCTTAACTGCCTGAGCCACCAGGTGTCCCTGGATTTCCTTGTCTTTGAGCGTGACTCATTCTTTCCTACTTCCTTGGTCTTGTTTATGCAGTTTGTTGTGCCTGGAACCATATTCCATTTAAGGAAGTCCTAGTATCACTGAAATATGTTTGCCCATTGATAATGCCCACCCGTCTCTGAGGGCAACTTCCTGCATAAGCCTTCCTGGGCTAGGAAGCATCACTTTGCCAACACTAATTGCCGGCAATTAGTTCACAGGATTCTCATTCTATACTGCTTGGGCTTGTAGTCGCTAGTATGTATGTTCATTTTTCCTACTAATTTGTAAAACGTGGAATCACACACATCGTTGAGCAAAGTGCCATGCAAACTATAGTTTCTCAGCAACAAGTATCTTTAAACCAAAAAACGTTTTGTAGACCTCTGTTTTTGTGTAAATTTCCTGCTTTCAGCTTCAAAGACTTTTGGGAAAGGAGACTTACTACTCTTGTTTGTGGTCATAGTGGACGAGGACTGCTTTTGAACTGGGCAACCTCCAGTCAGGTGTCCACTGACAGCGTACGGCCGCCTCTGGGCCCTTTTACCTTCTGTCCAATGAGGAGACGGGAGAGAAAGTAGCATGGATTTTTACTACTGAGTATATAGAGACAAACCAACTGGTGAAGCAGGTCCACATTCTACCAACATTAGCAGGGTGACTAGACCACCTTCAGCTGGGAAGGAGAAAATTTGCTGATTACCAAAAAAAAAAAAAAAAAGTCACATGAAGGGAATTTTAACACCAAGTTGGCCTAAAGCCCCAGCCATTTGGATCTACCCTATCTGAGTTTAAAATGAACTCTGAGTAATTTAGCAGACTTATAATCAAAATCTGGAGGCTACAGTTGGGTTAGATTATTCTGGAACTGGTGTAATTAAGCATTAGTCCTAAAGTGAATGCAGTCTAATTGGAGTCTTGTTCTTTCCTCCCCTGAAGAATTAACTCTCACATTATCTACTGTTAAATTTAGCTATTTTGACTCCGTATTTTTGAATTTAGAAAAGTAATGGATATTCATGGAAGAGATCTGGTGCCACGTAGAATTTGGAGCAGCACAATCCAATAGCATGAAAATGACCAAAGAGGAAAATGCTCAGACTCAACTGCACAATGTGTAAAGCTTGTTATAAGATGTCTGGAGACAGAAAATGTCACACTGTCTTAGGTACTGAGTTTGTACTAGGAAACCAAAATTTAAAACTGTAATTATAGATTATTTGGCACACCCTCTCTACCCCCCATGAGCCCTTTCATTTGCATAAACTAAATAAAGAAGATAAATGTTTGTATGGAGTTGGGGAAGGGCGGGATCTGAAATCATCTGGGTAGTTGTCTGTTCTACTAAAATAAATCTCACCATAAAGTTTGCTTGTTTTCTTCACCCAAAATTAAGAGTCCTGAATGTAATAATGGAAAGAGAAGGGGAGGTTACATTTTCCTTATGTTTATGAGAGAGCTGTGTCTTTCACCACAGAGAATGTCACTGTCAGGGCCGAAGAATAATTTTCATCATAAGCTCCCTTTTGTTGATTGCTTATAACTATATATGCTTAAAAAAAAAAAAAAACTAGTTTCTTTTGCGTCTTGAATGTCTCAGACTTGTTCTCTGCTCCGCAAGGTAAATTACTTTGGAGCAATTGAGCAAAATAGCCTTTAGCAAAATGCTATTTTTCACATTCAGTGAAAAGCGCCTTTACCTCCAGTGTTCCTCCAAGATGTCTCAGTCCAGGACCTCAGACTTGGCAAACAGAGTTAGAAGCACTGATGAAGAGAAACAGAGCCAAACATGACCCCACTAGCTGAGTGTTTTATTTAAGATGCAAAGGTTTTCATCTACAGATAAACCGAGCTCTGTAATAGGAGTATTTCTGCTCTGTGGTGAAGTCTACCAGAAATAAAATCTCAGAGGGAAAAGCTACTAGGTAAACTGAACTCGCTGAGGTTCCCTCCAGACAATAACAACCAGTTAAGTAAGACAATTGGAATAATTCATCCTCCTGGAGCACAAAACGCAAACGGCAATATGAAATGTGATATTAAGATTTTAAAAAGAAGTATACAAAAGTCAGGAATCTCCTTCCAAAATAAGAATGTGGGTGGGAATTGATTAGAGGTCGCTCTGATATGCTTCAGTCAACAAAAGTCCTCCCAGGATTCAGTGTCAGGTAGCAACTTTCAATCCCAGCCACTTTCTAACAAATATGCAGGTAAGGCAGCAGGTAAAACAGTGGCTGTGAGTTACATCCATCTGACTCCACTGGCCCCCTGCTCATGCTTTCGTTCCTCATCTGGCACACAGACCCTGGTAGGAGTCTGTTTCCCATGAGCTGGTAGACATAACCTGGCTCTTCTTTTGTGTCAACACTTGGCTTAGAGCTTGAGAAAAAAGCTTTTCTTCTCTGGCCCCTCGGGCCTTTATCTGTGGCATCCAACATCTGCCAATCATTATGGTCTATTTCTATTCCCATCCCCATTGATACTGGGCTATATTCACTTCACAAGATAAGTTCAAAATATGTAAATCATAAATCAGTGAGTAAAGAGAATCTGAAAAATCACTGCTAATAGCGAAAGATCTTAACGTTCCTGCAACAGACTGAAAAAAAAATAAGTAAAGATATAGAAGATTCAAACAACAGAACAAACAAGGTTGATCTAGTAAACATGTATCACATACAAAATGACATTCTTTTTGAGTACACATGAAATGATTCCAAAAATATCCTTGAAGTAAATTAAGATGTCTCAACCAAGAAAAAGACATAACATATAGACCACATTTTCTAACCATAATACAATAAAATGGGAACTCAATAAAAAGAATTCATATATATTGAAGCAAAAAATACACTCTGAAATAATTTAATGGTCAAAGATGAATTGTAATGGAAATTATGAAATACTTAGAATTAAACAATGCCTATGCAGTATGCAACTAAAGTGGTACCTAAGGCAAATGAATAGACTTAAATTCAGATCCAGAAAAGAAAGTTTAAAAATCAATAATTAATGCATCCAACTCATGACATTATTTAAAGAGCTACCAAGTAAACCAAGAAAAGGGAGAGAAAGGAAGAGAATGTCAGAGAAGAAATTAATCAAATAGCAGAAAAAACCATATCGACAAAATCAAATGCTCTTTCTTTGAAGTGAAGGGATAGATCTCTGGTGACAGAGTAGAAGAGAAAGAGAATATACGCAAACAATATTAGAAATGAAAAGAGGGTCAAAATAAAGATATTTTGTAAAAGTTTATAAAATTATAAGAGAATACTAGGAGCAAATTCATGAGTCAGTTTTAAGACCTTAAATATAATGGACAGCTTCCTGGATAAACCTTGGAATATCCCAAAACTGACTCAAGAAGAAGAAGAAATCTGGAAAAGACATATGTCCATTAAGGAAGGTGAAACAGAGTAGTTAAAAATTTAAGTGCCCCATACAGAAGCACGAAAGCACCAGAACTAGACAGGTTTACAGGCATATTTTACCAGAGCTTTAAATAATTACACAATCTCTTTCTTATTCAAAGTATTCCAGGGACTACAAGAAAAGAAAGGCTCTCCAATTTGTTTTATGAGGCTAGTAAAAGGTTAATATCAAAACTAAATGAAAATAGTGTAAGTTAGTGAAATTATAGGCTTAATTGTTTTTATGAATATAGATCATAGATGTAAAACTTTGGCATATAATGCTAGCACTGCACAAGCTTTAAACAGGCATGGAAGGATGATTAAATTAATATAAAATCCATTGATGTAAACACTGCATTAACAAATCCAACAAAAAACCTCAATAGATACAGAAAATTTTAGAAAAAGATATAGAAAATTACATGATGAAAAAAGTCAACATCCTTTCATAATAAAGAGTTTGAGTAAACTAGGAAGAGAGTCTACGGCCATTCCACCCTGAACGTGCCCGATCTCGGCTGACCTCGGAAACTAGGAAGAGAAAAAACTTAGTTCACCTAGGAAAAAGTACAAAAAATAAGTTTCCTACTTCGTAGTCAATGATAGAAGCCTCTGCTATAAAATAGGGCCGCGTGGGTGCTTCAGCAGTTGAGCATCTGCCTTCGGCCCAGGGCGTGATCCTGGAGTCCCGGAATCGAGTTCCACGTCAGGCTCCCTGCATGGAGCCTGCTTCTCCCTCTGCCTGTGTCTTTGCCTCTCTCTCTCTCTCTCTCTCTCTCTCTTTCTTTCTCTTTGCCTCTTAAAAATAAATAAATAAATAAAATATTTTTTAAAAGAGGAATACAATAAAGATGCCTGTTACTAACACAAGTCTTTAACCAGTAACTGGAGGACTTCACCAATTCCATAAAACAGGAATAGAAATAAGAAAAAAGTGGAGGGGGGGGTTTCAAAATTGTCATTATAGAACATATCATCTACTGAAAAGCCAAAAGAATTCACAAACTTAGAACTTAATAAGAGAGTTCAGTAGAGTCACTGAATACAAGATCAATTAATTAAAAAAAAAATCAATGGTATTCCCATGCACAAAAACTACCTATTAAAAAATAAATAAAATAAAATGTCCATTCCATAATAAATGAAAAAATCTTTTAAAATCTGTCAAGTTCCTGGGAATAAATCTAACAAAACCAGTTTATTACCTGAAAGGATGAAATTATAGAATTTTGATGAAAGATAGAATACTCCAGTAAATGGAAAGATATGTCATATTCATTTAACAGAAGGCTCTCAACATCATAAAGATGTCAATCCTCCCCAAATTAACCTGCAAATTCAAGGGAATCCCAAAGAATATTACAGCTTGTCATGAAAGCTGACAGGCTTTTCCTGAATTTTATTTAGGAGAGCAAAAGTCAAAAATAGCCAAGATCTCCTTAGAGAAGATTTTTAAAAAGGGATTTCCTCCATCAGATACCAAATCCACCATAAGGCTGCGATAATTAAAACAATGTGCAAAAAAAAAAAAAAAAAAATTGACAGACCAATGGAAAA
This sequence comes from Vulpes vulpes, assembly GCF_048418805.1. Lineage (NCBI taxonomy): Eukaryota > Metazoa > Chordata > Mammalia > Carnivora > Canidae > Vulpes > Vulpes vulpes. The sequence goes on from NC_132785.1 coordinate 1,587,106, forward strand.
GAATGGAGACCTTAGAAATTAAAACCTGTCAAAGAAGATATCTTTATAAACTGGGGTAGGAAATAGTCTCGTAAGTAAGACATAATAAGCCCAAACCATAAAGGGGAAAATTGATAAATTCAACTACATTAAAAACAAACCTATAAAATTAGAACATTATTTTTCAGAAGCCACGGACTAGCAGACAGCTGCAATCACTACAAACAAACAAAATATTAGTAATGAAAATATATAAATAAGTTGCACATAAAAAGACAACCAATTCAATAGAAAGTAGACAAAGACATGAATAGTCAATTCACAAAATAGCCCTGTGACACGAAAGATGCCTAGCTGCATGAATAATCAAGGACATGTAAACTAAAACAACAGTAAAATAGCATTTTATACCCTGAGATAAGCAAAAACTAAGAAGTCTGACAAAAGCTACGAGGGATGCGTAACGATGAAAACTCTACTGATGGAAGTTAAAATTTGTGACGTTTATTGAGAGAGTAAATTGGCAATATCTAATAAAATTGGTGATGAATACACTCCACCAGCCAGGAATTCAAAGCCCAGACATTTACCCTAAAGCATCTTCAGCACAGATCTCAAGGATGCTCATCCTTACAGCTCACTTATAATAGTCAAAAAAGTGGAAATCCTTTTTAATGTGTATTACTACTGAAAGGATAAATTGTTAATATATTTACTCAATCAGTTAAAATGAATTAAACAGACCCATAAGTACCAACATGAATAAGTGTCAGAAACAAAATAGAGAAAAAAATCAAGTACCACTTATGTCAAGTGTGATGCATATCACGTGATGTATTACAGTGTTTAGGACGTAAATGTGTGCATGCATATGCATAGTTAACGTACAATTTAAAGAAAGGAAGAACATTCTAACCTCAAAAAAGTGTATCTCTGGCAAGGAAGGAGGGGAAATGGGAATCAAGGAGGTAAAATTAGATATATGTCTGCTCTGGATTGAATTGTGTGTCCCCAGGATGCGTAGGCAGAAGCCCTAACTCCCAGTGTGGCTGTATTTGGAGACAGGGCTTCTGAGGAAGTAATCAAGACCTAATGAACCAGGAGGGCGGGGCCCGCCCGATTCAATAGAACCACTGTCCTTAGAAGAAGAGACACCAAAGAGCTCACAGTCTATCTCCATGCACACACACTGAGAAAAGGCCAAGTGAGGACAAAATGAGAAGTCTGTAAACTAGAAAGAATTCTCACCAGGAACAGAATCAGTTGGCATGTTGATCCGGGACTTCCAGCCTCCAGAACTGTGAGAAAACAAGTTTCTGTCCTTTAAGTCAGATGGTCTATGATATTGTTGCTGTAGCCTGAGCTAATACAATGGCAAAACATTAAAATGTGTTCGATCTAGTGACTGTATAGGCTTGTGTTGTAATTATCCTCTATGCTATTTTATTCTAAATATTCCCCTCATCTATACAGTCATTGTTTAATCTGATGCCACAAAGAAAACATCAATAATTTTAATCACACTAAAAAAAATTTTTAAAAATAAAAAAACAAATTTTAATCACACCAGAAACAAGGACACAGAACTAAGTCTTCCCAGGAGGTCGTAATAGTTTACATTTCATTGAATAAAAGTTTCTTGCAGAGAAGGGGGTACTTCTGCAAACTGGTGAGGTCATCCTGGAGGCCGCGGAGGTTGGGGGACTGACAGGCCCTCAGGTCCCTTATCCCGCACTTGGCCCACTGGCCATCCAGTCCATAAATGCCCAACAGGATTGACACTCTCATTAGTTTTTTGTGGGTGTGCCATTCCTTGAATTTTAGGAAACCTGACAGTGCTGACCCCAAGTTGTTTCAATCAACCTCTTGCCATGAGAGGAAGAAAGCTTTATCATGCTATTTTCCAAACAAGAAGAAAAGAAGTGGTATTGCTGCGTCTTACCCAAACACAGTGATACCAAATGTACATCAGAGCATATTAGCACATGCCTTGCACCCAGTAAGCACTCAGTGCACATTTATTGAACCAAAAGTTTATGTTTCTATATTACCATTTTATTTTGGTTCAGCATTTAAACATTTGTTTAAAAGTGTCACCATGAAACGAGATGCCAACTAAACCAAGGGTGTTTGTCACTGAAAATCATTAATCTAAAAAAAATAAAAAATAAAAAAATAATAAATTTAAAAAAAAAAAGAAAATCATTAACCTAGAATGGTGACATGCTCTGTTCCAATGGTTCTCAAACTTTACAGGGCATAAGGATTATCAGGAAGATTCGTGGAAACATGGATTTCTGAGTCCCATTCCCAAAATTTCTGGGGTGGAGCTCAAAAAATTGAATTTCCAGCAAGTTCCCAGGTGATCTTGATGCCACTGGTCTGAACACTACGTGTTAACAACTATTGTCTAGACCTTCACAGGTGCTGGAGAAAGTAAAGTAGAGTGGACCCTTGAAAAATCCAGGGATGAGAGGCACTGGCCTTCCCCACCCCACCAGGAAGTCAAAAATCTTCATAGAACGTCTGACTCCCCCAAAACTTAACTATTAATAGCCTACTGTTGCCCAGAAGTTTTGCCAATAACATAAACAGTCAATTAACACCTGTTTGGCATTTGTATGCATTATATACTATATTCTTACGATAAAATAAGCTAAAGAAATGATACTCAACAAATTATAAGGAAGAGAAAATCCATGTACAGTACCATGCTGTAGTGACCGAAAAAAATCTGCATGTAAGTGAACCAACACAGTTCAAACCCATGTTGTTCAAGAGTCAACTGTACTGTTTTCTTAAATCTGAATCTGTATATATATATATACACACACACATACATATATTCAAATACACACACATGCATATATAATAGTATACATATACATAATACTTTAGGTAACATACAGTAAGATATAAAATAATATAGACAAAATAATCTTATTTTATGATATCCCCGCAAATGACAAATTAATAAACTGAAAAATAATTGTTTATTGTGCACAATGGCACTATGGTGGTTGCATACGACACATTACTTATTTTAATCTTCACAGCAGCTCTATAAGGTTAAGTATTTTTATCCCCATCTTTACATGCATAAGTTGAGCCTCAGAAAGGGTACGTGACCCGGCCAGCCAGGGCGGTAACACTAATCCTTACCTAAATGCAACTCCAGAGCCCACGCGCCCACATTGCATTCGCGTCTGCAGTAACAAGTGGCCTTCTGGACCCAGCGTCAGGCCACAAGCCTGCCCCCGTGTGCGCACCAAAATGCCAACCACGGAAACCATCACGTTCACATCGAGAGCCTGATTAGGGGAAAAGGCACCACAGCAATCGCCTCCTTCCACCTGAAGCTAAGCCCCTCACCCTACAGAGAGGAAGGAAGTTCAGAGGAAACAAAGTGAAGACAGGAGTGGAAGATCCAGGTCCTTTTCTCCCCTTGATTTCCCCAAGCCACAGAACAAAGATTCCTGTGCAATACATTCATTTCCTCCCTCAGTCCCAGTGGCATCATTTGAAAACACAATAAAGAAAAGGATAAAACTGCATCTTGGGGGCGGGGGCGGGTATCTTAGCATCCTTTTGTTCCACTTTTTCTGGCTAGTGAGCTGCTGTGGGAACTTCTGAAGTCATTACGTTGAAGAGGACAGAAGTGGGCACGTTGTTTCCTAGTAGTCCAGGAGGTGTGCTGATGAAAAAGAAGTGAAGTAGCAAGCAGGTACGATAGGAGATTGGCCCAGTCAGAAAGCGAGTAAAATTTCAAAAACAGGGAGGCTGGGGAAATTGAGACAAGCCGCTCTTTAAAAGGGAGGAGCAAAGTGTCATCTTTCTTCGTGAAGTTGATGGCATATTCATTTTTCAGACTTTTTTTTTTATAGTTTTACTTAAGTTTTAAAGAAGGAAAAAGTGAAAGCATTAAAATACTAAATGGACAGAGCAGAGATTCCCATTAAAATAAACACACTCTGACTTATTGTTTGGAAAACTCTAACGAGCTCCAGACTATTAACTGATTCTGTAATTTTTTTTTTTTAAAGAAGACATTGCTAGCACATTTCTAGAAGTTAGGTTAAATTGGTATCAATCTTGGAATTACAAATTAAAAGAAAATATGCTAAAATACTCAGGAAAACAATGCATCTGAGACCTCCCATGTGCTCATCTGCTTTCTTTTTGCCTAAACTAGGAGGCTGTTGGCGATGTTAACCTGATGGGACTATTGCTTTGGTCCACATCAAGATCATTTCGCCTCTTGGCTGAGATAGTTGGTATTGATCTTGTACGTGTATTTGAGGCTAAGAAACTTGATATCTTGGCACTAACATTCATGCATTGCTCAGGATTAAATTTTAACCTCGTCTTTGATGCTTTTTTTCTCATACTCTACTCTAACTGGTAAATCCTGTCGGCTCGACTTTCAAAATCCAGCCCCTTCTCTCCACCTTCACCACTTCCATCCTTCTCTCCACTTTCAACATTTCCACCCTGGCTCAAGCCATTAGCATCTTTCCCTTAGACCGTTGAATGAGCCTCCTTCCTGTTTGTGGAGCAGTTTACACACGAGAGATTAAAGTGAGCTAGTGCCACCACACAGCTCAAAGCCTCCAATGGCCCAAGCTCATCTCACTTGGAAGAGAATCCAAAGTCATCAACATAGTCTACAAGGCCCTTCTAGATCTGCCCCCACTTATCCCTCAGACCCTAATTCTTACCTCTCTTTAAATTCTTTGTGTCCATTATACCAACAGCTACCCAGAAAAAAACAATGCCATTCCCTGCTGCATTCATTCTCCTCTCATAGACAATTACATCACACTTTCTCCACTCTCCTCAGAACTCCAAGAGTCCTCTCCATCCCATGCCCAGCTGATGGCCTTGCCCCATACAATACTGAGAAAATGGTAGCAATTAGAGCTCCACATGCTCCCAGCTCTGTATTTACCCCCCTACCAGCGTGTGTGCCCATTTATTCGGCCCTCCCCATGCACACGCCGGCCAGGCTTCTGCTCATGCACTAGACACTGCTTCTCATCTCTATTAATTCTTTCCTCTCATTTTGTCATCGATTTCCTGCTCCTTCTTAGATCATTCTCATCAGCATTCAACATGCAGTAATTTCTACCTTCTTAAAAATTAAAAAAAAAAAACTCTTATGCATCCCCTATCTACCACGCACTGCAGCAAAACTTTACTCTAAAGAGATACCCATATTTCCTCTCCTCCCCTTCACTCTCAACTCCACTACAACTACTCAGCACACATGTATATCCAATGGTCACTCCTCGCATTGTGTCTTATACCACCCACTAGTATCTGTTGGCAGAGTTTATCGCTCCCTCCTGGATACGCTTTTTTCACTTGGCATCCAGGATGCCACACACTTCAGGTTCTGGCCCTGACCAGTGCCTAATCCCCTCTGTCCCTCGTGCCTAACTCATCCCCGAGCTAGGATTCTCTGATCTCACCTCCTATCATGCTCCCCTCATTCACTTTTGCCTGCCACACAAGTTGGCCTCTTTGCTAACTTAAATATATCAGTTTACAAGTCCTCCCCCTTGCTTTTCTCTCTGTCTGGAATGCTTGTCCCTTAGTGCCTTCAAGTTTTTGTTCAAATATCATATAACCAATGTCATCTTCATGATTGCCCTATTGAAATGTCTAATATCCACCACCCTCAAACTTCCCATTTCGATTTATTTTTCTCCAGGGCACTTGCCAAAGTTTAACATACCACAAAATGTACTTATTCAATTTATTTGAAATCCTCCCATTAGTCTCAGTGTGGTCACTCTGTCATTCAAAAGTTATTTGAGAGATATCTAATTCTAGACACCTGCCCATAGTAAGCATTTAGCAAATCGTTATCAAATTAATAAGGCTACAAGCTTTAGCTCCTAACACAGAAGTTAAGACGGCTATCACTCCCAAAGACCATCTATTAAAAAACTAAGAAACACTCCAGAACCTCAAATTCATGAGCAAAATATTCAATAATAAAGTAAGCATATTAAATTCCCAACAGATTGCTCATAGCTGATTTTTTTCGACATACAGAACCATTTCCACAGCCATGTTGGGAAACGCTTGTCATTTTTGGAAAGGGATGCCACTCAAATCATTAAATGAGTTAGTACCTAAGATAATTAAGTGGGTAGAGAGAGTTACCCCTTGGAACATAGGACCATATAGTTCCTGGCCCTCAAATGCTATCATCCTCATAAGTAGTTTGTCTCAAATTCCTCAGGTCTTAAAATAGACATGGTCATTTTACAGAAGCCCAACTCAGAAATAATTTTAAGATAACACAAGCAGCAGGACCATTTCATGCCAAACTAATGACTTGAGGACATGCAAGGCATGACTCCTCTGTATAAATCCACTTCAGAGCAGGGGTCAAAATCATTAAACTAATGTTAGACTGGAGTCCCTGGGCCCAGAGTACCCCATGACTCCAGAGGATTGGGATTTGTAAGAAAAATACTAAACACAGAGACGTGTATAAACACTTTAAAAGATTCTTTATACAAATGCCTTTTTGTCTGAAATCAAAATGCCAGAAATCAGAACTTTAAGTTCCACTTGTAAATAACAAGTAAGTTTAGAAAGATATTCAAGAGTCAATTTTAAAAGAAAAAGAAAAAATACTCTCAAGATGAGGTATGAAGACATCACTGCTTGACTTTAATGAATGTTAATATTTTAAATGTTTGTTATTAAGGGTTAGTCCTATTAAGACATTTTCCTAAAAATTCAAATTTCGCCACTTCTGAGAGCTTTGGTGTTTATGTGATGAGTAATCTACACCCCAACCCAGCCCAAAGAAATGTTCTTATTGAGGGATAAGTTAGAAGTGAGTGACTCAACTGTACACCAAACTTTAACATCCATTGCCTCCAGCATTCCAATCCAACAGGCTAGCAAAGGTTGTAAATAGACTGATTCCAGGGTCTGCTTCTCAATATTTGAGGATTCTAATGGGCTGAACATGTGAGACTTCATAAATAAAGTAAAAACAAAGATTTTGCTTGTTGTGGCTACTGTTGAATAAAAAAGACTATTGTCTTTTATACTCTAATCCAGCTTCCCCCTACCTTGGCCCTGAAGAAGACAAAAGCATCAAAAAAAAAAAAAAAAAAAAACAGTAGAGAAAGAAAAGTAAAAGATGAAGAACAGGAAGGGATCCTTGGTCAATGGGTCAGACCTGGGGTGGATGGGGGAGGAGTTTAAATTCAAAGTAAAACTGAAGTTTTAATTTTGCCAACCCAGGACATCTTTAAAGATTGATTGTTTGTTTGATTGATTGATTGATTGATTGATTGATTTGAGAGAGAGAGAGGAAGAGAGCACAAGCAGGGGGAATGCCAGGCAGAGGGAGCAGGGAGTCCAACGTGGGGCTCCATCCCAGGACCCTGGAATCATGACCTAAGCAGAAGGCAGACGCTTAATCAAATGAGCCACCTAGATGCCCAAGACGGAACTTTTAATATCTGAAGTTGTATTAATGATCAAAATGAGAGAAAAGGGAACAAGAAAAGATGGGATAAGCAGAAAAAAGAGCAACATGATAGATATAAATCTAACCATATCAATAATCACATTAAAAGTAATGTGATACTTTATGATATAGCATAAGGAATATAGCCAGTGATACCGTAATAGTGTTGTATGGTGACAGATGGTATCTACACTTGCGGTGAGCACAGCATAATGTATAAACTTGCTGAATCACTATGTTGCACAACTAAAATAAATGTAACATTGCATGTCAACTATACTCAAACAATTTTTTTAATAAAATAAGAAAAAAAGTAAATGGACTGAAGAAAGAAATTAAAGAAGATGCAGATAAATGGAAAGGTATCTCATCTTCATGGATTGGAAGAATTAATTTTGTTAAAATGTCAATACTACTAAAACCTATCTACAGTTGCAATATAATCCCTATCAAGATTTCAATGGCATTTTTTAAAGAAGTAGAAAGAATACTCCTAAAATTTAAAATGGGCCCTAAAAGACACCAAGTAGCCAAAGGAATCCTAAGAAAGAAGAATAAAGCAAAAAGTATCACACTGCTTGATTTCAAGCAGAACTATATATATATACATATATATATATATATATGTATATATATATAGTTCTATAGTATGGCACTGACATAAAAACAGACAATGGAACACAAGAATCAAGAGGCCAGTAATAAACCCAAGTATATAAGGTCAACTAATATTTGACCAGGGAATCAAGAATACTCCATGGAGAAAAGATAGTCTCTTCAATGGAAAGTACTGGAATAATTGGATATTCACATAAAAAGAATGAAAATGGGCAAATATCTTATACCACTTACAAAAATTTACTCAAAATGGATTAAAGACTTAAATACAAGACCTGAAACCATGAAACACCTAGAAAAAAACACAAACAAAGCTTTTTGGCATGGGTTTTGATAATGTTTTTTGGATATGACACCTGCAGAACAAGTAATAAAATATAAAATAAGTAGGACTGCATCGAGCTAAAAAGCTTCTGCACAGCAAAAGAAACAATCAATAAAATGAAAAAACAACCTTTGGAATGGGGAAAAGTATTTGTAAGCCATATAGTTAATGAGGAGTTAATATACAAAACATATAAAGAACTCATACAACTCAATAGCAAGATAACAATAAAATAAAACAAATATCCAATTAAAAGATGGGCAAAGGACCTAAGTAGACATTAGTGTAAAGAAGGTAAATGAAAGGCCACAACAGGTACATGACAAGATGCTCCATATCACTCATCATTAGGGGAATGCAAATTAAAACCACAATGAGATATCACCTGATGCCTATTAGTATGGCCACCATTGGAAAGACGAGAGATAATGAATTCTGGTGTGGATGTGGAAAAAGGAACCTTTGTACACTGTTGGTGGAATTGTAAATTGGTACAACCACTATGGAAAATCATTAAAAACTTAAAAATACAGCTACAACTACCATATGATCCAGCAATTCCACTTCTGGAAATCTATCTAAAGAGAACAAAAACACACAAAAAGACTTGCACCTCCATATTCATATCAGCTTTACTTATAATAGCCAAGATACAAAAACAACCTGTTTCCATTAGTGGATGAATGGGCGAGGAAGATGTAATACACACACACACACACACACACAGTGGAATATTGTTTGGCCATTAAAAAGAATTAAGTCTTACCATTTATAACAACATGGATGAACCTTGAGGGCATTATGATAAGTGAAATAAGTCAAACAGAGAAAGATAAATACTTTCTGGTCTCACTTATATGTGGAATCTAAAACACAAAAACAAAAAACAAATAAAAAAGCTCAGAGAGATAGAGAACAGATTGTGGTTGCCAGAGGCCAGGAGAGGGTAAAATAGAAGGGAATCAAAAGTTATAAACTTCCAGTTATAGAATACATCAGGGGGAGTTAATAATACTGTACTCCACTTTTGAAAGTTACTAAGAGAGTAAATCTTAAAAGCTCTCATCACAAGAAAAAAAATGTGTACCTGGGTATGGTGATGGATATTAAATATAGACTTCTAGTGGTGATCATTTTGCAATATATATAAATACTGAACCATTATGTTGTATACCTGAAGCTAATATAATGTATGTCAACTGTAACTCAATTTAAAAAATTAAAATAAAGAAATAAAACAAAAAAAAGAATAACAAAAAGGTAGACAAAAATGTTTACCAAGAAATGAAAATGAGTAAAAATATCAGTGAGGGTGACAAAACATGAGAGACCCCTAACCCTGGGAAATGAATAAGGGGAGGTGGAAGGGGAGGTGGGCGGGGGGTGGGGGTGACTGGGTGATGGGCACTGAGGGAGGCACTTGGTGGGATGAGCACTGGGTGTTATGCTATATGTTGGCAAATTGAACTCCAATAAAAATTTTTTTAAATTCCATTTCACTATAATAAATAAATGCAGACCTAGTTTAATGAGCGCTTAAGAAAATGGACTTTTCATACACTGCAGGGATTGTAAATTGGAGCAACTTTTCTGAAGGCAATTTGGCAATATCTATCCAAAGCCTTGAATCTGACTAGTAATTTCTAGTAATTAATTATGAAGAGATAATATTGTATATTAACTATGACTTAACTAAGGAATATTTGTCACAATGTAGTTGATAATATTTTAAAAGCTAAAAACAATAAAAAATCCAAAAAATGAAAAAATACATACTATTAGAAAATCACTGGGGAAATAAAAAAGAACATTTATATCAAAACCTATAGAACACAAATAAAATTATACTCAATGCAAAATACATAGCTTTGAATGACTTAGTTTATTTAAAAAGGCAGAAAATAAGGAAACTTTGTGTTAATAAATAAGAAAATAATGACAAAATTAACAAAAATAAACTGGGACAATAGCATTTATAAAGATAAAAGGTAAAATTCACAATATGAGAAACAACAAAAACAGTTCAAAAAAAAAATCCAAAAGCCCATCCCTTACAAAAACCAATAAAATAAATAAAGATCTTGAAAGCTTGATAAAAAAAAGAAAAAGTACAAAGTAAAAGTAAACATGATTCAGGAATGAGAAAGGAACCAGGACCACTGAGTCAGGAGAGAAGAAAGAATAATATAAGAATACTAAATACAACTCTCTGACAAAAGATTTGAAAGACCAGAGGAATAACTTACTTCTTAGCCAAGTATCAATTACAAAACCAACCCAATAAGAAGTGGACAGTTTGGGACACCGGGTGGCTGTCAGTTAAGCAAGTGCCTTCATCTCAAGTCATGATGTCAGGGTCCCGGGTTGGAGCCCAATGTCAGCTCCTTACTCAGCTCTGCCCCTCCCTCTGCCCCTGCCTCCCTACCTCCACTCACGGCTCCACACACATGTGCGTTTGCTCACTCTTTCTCAGATAAGTAAATACTTTTTTTAAAAAGTGGACAATTTTTAATCAGTTACCAAATAATCCATAAAATGATCAAGACCTACTGTTCAAAAAGATACCAAAACCAGATGGCTTCGTAGCTTTTACCTGGCCTTTAAAGAAGAGAAAATTTCTGTGCTGTTTAAAATAAACCACAGAAAAATATATAAAGCTTCCCAGTGATGCCAACATAATTTTCATGTTCCGATTTGATAAAAATAGAAGCAAAATAGAAAACTACAAATCAATTTAACTTATTACTGTAAAAGCAAAGACTCTAAATAAGATGTTAGCAAAGAGAATCTATCAATCTATCAAAAGACTAAGATTATATTTCAGGAATAATAAGGGGCTTCATATCAGGAAACAGAAGTGTCCACTTAATCCAGTACAACAAAAAACTCAAAAGACAAAAGTACATGTCTTATCAGTAGATATTTAAAAGACATTTGGCAAAATTCAATAGTTAGTCCTAATTAAAAGTAGCACTACAAAAAAAGGTATCCAAATTCAATAAAGACAATTTTCTAAAAACTAGCACCAAATTCTAAAATCAGAAGCCAAGATGACCTATTTCACATTATTTTTAACATTATTATAGGTATTACAGTAAATACTAAAAGAAAATGAAATAACTAGCAAACAGCATTGAAAAAAACTCTTTTGCTGATAACATGACTGTATACTTGTGTAAATATAAAACTTAAGAATTTCTGTACAAAAAATTCTAAAATTAGTAAAATTATTAATTCTAATTTCTTGTTTAAAAATAAAGTTTTAAAAATTAACAGCTTTTCTCTGGCAACTAGGATCAAAGAATGAAAAATCAAATCTTTTTACAATAGTCACAAAAACCATAAAATACTTTAAAAGTAATTTAATAAAAAAAGACACAGGATATACAGAATCTTATTAAAATATATAATGTAGGAGCACCTGGGCGGCTCAGTGGTTGAGCGTCTGCCTTCCGCTCAGGTCATGATCCCAGGGTCTGGGATCCAGTCCCCCACCAGACTCTGCCTATGTCTCTGCCTCTCTCTGTGTCTCTCATGAATAAATAAGTAAAATCTTTAAAAACATAAATATATACATATACGTATATAAAATGTATGATCTAAAAAATATAAAAATGCATTCCATACTCTTAGAAGGAAGAATATATTTAAAAATGTCAATTCTCTAAAAATTAATGTACAAATTAAATGCAATTTCAATTGATATTCTAATATTTCCTTAATTGGGGAATTATTTTTAAATTGTATGTGAAAGAACATACATCCAATAAACACATTTAAAAATGATATGGGGGGCACCTGAGTGGCTCAGTCAGTTGAACATCTGCCTTCACCTCAGGTCATGATCTCTGGGTCCTAGAATCGAGTCCTGCATGGGGCTCCCTACTCGGCAGGGGAGCCTGCTTCTCCCTCTCCCAATCTCTCTCTCTCAAACAAATAAATAAAATATTTTAAAAAAATGATATGGGAAGATTTGCTTTACCAAATATCAGAATATATCATAAAGCCACTGTAATCAAATAGGAACAAATAAATAAAGCCTTGAAACAAGATAGATACTCCAGAGATAAACCCCAGAATTTATTTAGATTATAAAGGTGGTATGTTTGCAATAGGAAAAAGCTATGGGTTACTTAATAATTGGTACTAATATCCTTGATATATATCTGCAAGAAAATAAATAAGGACGGTTTCTTTTTTTTTTTTTTTTTAAGATTTTATTTATTTATTTGAGAGACAGTGAGACAGAGCACAAGCCAGAGGAGGAGCAGAGGGAGACGCAAACTCCCCGCTGAGCAGGGAGCCTGACTTGGGGCAGGATCCCGGGACCCCTGAGATCATGACCTGAGCGAGCCCAAGGCAGCTGCTTAACTGACTGAGCCACCCAGGCGCCCCTGGACCATTTCTTATAACAAATACAGAAATAAATTCCAGATGGATTACAGTTCTAAATAACAAAATCAAGAAACTGTAAGAAAATCTGCGACCTCACAATCTACAAGGGCCTAGAATTCCTTACTTCCTAATACGACTAGAAACCCAGGAGTTACGGCTAAATGAGTGTGGCTAAATAAAAACTAAAAGCTTTTATATGGCAGCAGATCTCATAAGTAAAGATAATGGACAAAAAATAGATGTGGGAGAAAAAGTGTTTGTAACAAATAACAAAAGTTAGTTAATTTGCAGAAACCTCCTACAAATAGACAAGATGAGACAAGTAACCCAATAAAATGATGGGCAAAGAGATGGACAAATCTGGGGCAAACAAGAGATGTACAAATTTTCAAGTAGTGACTATGAATATGCAAATTGCAGTAACAGGGGATTATCACCTTATGCTCATCAGAATGACAAAACTTTAAAAAAGCCACAACCTTTATTGCTGGCGGAGATGTAATGAGAGGATACTATGGTGTATTGCTGGTGCAAATGAGAAGTGCTATATAGCCTTCGGGTAAAGCAATCTGGTATCATTTATTATAATTAAAACACATACTCACACTTAGACCCACCCAGCAATAGCATTCCTGGGTGTTCCATAAAAATAGAAGTATTTATTTATACAGACAAATGTAAAAAGATATTGGTTGCAGCATTGTCAGCGGTGGAAGAAAAGGAAAGACTCGAAACAAAAGCAATGCCTATCAATAGGAGGACGGCCTTTAACAATTCTAGTCATTAAAAATAACGAATTGGAGCTCCAAATGACTTAGAGGATTTTCAAATGAGATAGTGTTGAATGAGAAAAGCAAGCTGCAGAAAAGCATGTAATATATGATTGTGCTTCCATTAAAAAAACACATAAATCTTACATACGCATATTATGTGTGTTGGCATGTATATTATACATTATATGAGGACATATAAAAATATGCAGAAAAAGATGCATTTAGAGCTATTTTAAGGGCTCCTTGGGAGCCAGAGAGGCTGATGTGAAAGGAAGAGTGTTGAAGCAAACAAAAAAACAAAAGAAAGAAAGAAAAACTTGCGGTAAAAGGAGCACTTCATAATTTTACAAGTATGCGTTTGACAAAATTACGTATATGTGGGCACATACAGTTACAATATGTATTCTTTTAAAGTATATATTAGACTTAAAATATTTCAAGAAAAATAGCTCGGTAGAAAAATACTCTGCTCTTCTAGTAAGCAAAGGAATTCAAAGCAAAATAATGAGATATGTTTTTTTCCGTAAAAGATCAGAGAAGATTTTAAAAATTGGTACCACCCAGTGGCTATGTGGAAGTGAAGAATTAAACACTTTCAATGCTTTGTGAGTATAAATTGTTAGACATTTTCTGAAGGATACTTTTGTGATGGTTTTTTGAAAACCTTTAAATAATGACTGCATGGTCATACACAAGTGTACACACGGAAGAACATTGTCAGTAATGCCAAGAAGTTTCAAGCAAATTAAAGAAATGAAATAGCGTATGTAAAGTGCTTCGCATAAGCCTGGAATATCATTAGCACTCAATAAATGTCCCAAAACAGGGGGATTGGGTAATCAAGTGGTAGTCCAACTCAGGAGAGAAAAAAATAATAATGAAGCGTTTAGTAAGTAGTACCGGCATCCTGAAACGGAAAATAATGCAAGTTTACGAATGATAATGCCGGAGACACCTGGCTGGCTCAGTCAGTAGACAGTTAGACGCTTGATCTCAGGGTGGTGAGTTCGAGCTCCCTACGTTGGGCATAGAGATTTTTTTTTTAATGAAAAATTTTTAAAACCTGAAAATGACAATTTTCATGACATAGACATGAACAAAACACAAGATATCCTGAAAGGGGAAAGGAAGTTGTGGGTAGCAGTCATCTTTGCAAAGCAATTGTAAGTATGTTCACGTAGGGAAACATCTACGAAGAAGTAAACCAAAATGTTAATAGCGGTTATCTCTGACTGGTGGACTTTTCGGGTTGGCGGGGGAGGGGTTCGTTTTTTGTTTTTTGTTTTTTTAATCCATCAGCGTTTTCTAATTTTCCACAATAAGAATGTATTTTTGCAAAATTTTTAAACTTTTTGAAGAACAGCAGTGTGGATGAGTATTTAGAATATGGAATCAGAATCCCAGTCCCTTAACTTAATAGCAATGTATCGTTCGTCCTTCTTTAAAAAAAAAAAAAAAAAAAAACATGTTTTTTTCATCTGTTGGTTAATCACACAGAACCGAAATAGCCCATCCACTGGTCACTCCAAATCAATAGGCATTTGCTGTACTTGAGTCCATGGGTGGGGTAGAAAAGGGGCGGGGGGCATGTTGACATTTGCTCGCTCACACCAGCAAAATTTTTATGTTGCCCCAGTAGGTATTCAAGAGACTGGATCAGACATAGGAACTTATGTGGTTATTTTCAAACATCTCATGACTTGAAAGAACAGGTGTTGGAGGAAACTGTGTCTACATATTTGCTGGGAAAGCATTCTCAGGTTTCTTTTCTAATCATGGAAAAGATGATACATTAATGTGACTATTACCCCTACTTTCTGAAAACAGCCAAGCAACCAGATGCGTGAAACCCACATTCAGGAGAAATGAAGTCATGAGTCAGAGTCCCAAGCATTCTAGCAATGAAGCTATTAGAGTTGCATAACCTACAAGTTCCAACACATTTTCCCAGGTCCACCACGTACCTAATAAAACTTTTCCAAGGACTACTGAAAGACAATTCCAAAATCCTATATCATAACTTTTGGACCAACTCCAGTGAAATGTCCCTGATGGGACTGTTTACGATGCAGTTGGTGCACGCTCAAAACGACTTTGGAAGGTGAACGGAAATTTTTGATTCACAGTTGGAAAGTGAGAAAGAGGAGAAGACACTCAGTTCTGGAACCAAAAGATGATCGAAAATGAAGAGCAAGTAGAGAGGCTGATGATATCTCCTTGGGAAGGAAAATGGAGAGAGGACCTGAAACCCCGCAGGAGGCCTATGCCTTCATCCACCCGCCCAGCGCCATCCTCGGAAGGGAGATGATGGGAGTCGCTGATCCTTCCAACTTTCTTTAATCCTGAGAGCAAGTGACTCAGCCTCACGAATGAACAAGAGAGCGAAAGACTGAGGGTGAGTCCAGTGTGGAGTCAAATAATGCAAAGCCCGCCCTACTGCCAGATGAGCTGTGCCCTCTGGGCCTTTGCAATGTCCTCATTGGGCTTTCTGTTTCCAATCTTACCCTTCTACGGTCTAGCTTCCATGCGGCGGCCAGTGTGATCTTTTTAAAACAAAAATCAGATCATGTCTCTCCCTGGAGGCTTCTCCTCATACTTGGACTAAAATCCAAAGTCCTCACCAGGGCCTACAAGGAAACTGTAGGTTTTAGTTTTCCTGGACAAAATTGGTTTATGGCTAATGGGGTGCCTCCCCCCATATCCCTTTGGCTCATCCTATCACTTGATCTGGGTGTCTGAGCAAACATCACCTCCTCGGAGAGGCCTTCCTTGACCTCCCTAGTGAAAACAACTCTAAGCCCTCTCCTGCTCTACTTTGCTTCAAATACTTTGTCACCATATAAATATATATATATATATAGTGCTCAGGGTTGCCCCAGACACTGCTCATGACACCTCGAAAGGAGTGAAGCAATCAAAGGTAAAATGTGCATGTGGCTCGACGTGTACAAGTGGCACTTGTCATGGTCCATGGTCATCATCATATAGACATCACTAGCACCAGCGACGATTATTAATATTAATATATTAAATAAATATATATATCTAATTAAGAAAATAAAATACTGGGGATCCCTGGGTGGCTCAGCGGTTTAGCGCCTGCCTTTGGCCCAGGGGTGGTCCTGGGGTCCCGGGATCGAGTCCCGCGTTGGGCTCCCAGCATGGAGCCTGCTTCTCCCTCCTCCTGTGTCTCTGCCTCTCTCTATGTCTATCATGAATAAATAAATAAATAAATAAATAAATAAATAAATAAATAAATAAATCTTTAAAAAAAAGAAAATACTATATATTTAATTAAGAAATGTCACTATAGGGATCCCTGGGTGGCGCAGCGGTTTGGCGCCTGCCTTTGGCCCAGGGCGCGATCCTGGAGACCCGGGATCAAATCCCACATCAGGCTCCCAGTGCATGGAGCCTGCTTCTCCCTCTGCCTGTGTCTCTGCCTCTCTCTTTCTCTCTGTATGACTATCATAAATAAATAAAATTTAAAAAAAACATTAAAAAAAAAATGTCACTATATATATTTAATTAAGAAAATAAAATACTATATATATTTAATTAAGAAATGTCACCATATATATTTAATTAAGAAAATAAAATACTTAAAAAAGAAATAAAATACTATATATATTTAATTAAGAAATGTCACCATATATTTTTAATTAAGAAAATAAAATACTTAAAAAAGAAATAAAATACTATATATATTTAATTAAGAAATGTCACTATATATATTTAAGAAAATAAAATACTATATATATTTAATTAAGAAATTAAAATATTAAAATACTATATATAAATAATAAATAATAAATATATATAGTATTTTAATTTCTTAATTGGTTCTTAATTTTAATTTCTTAATTGGTTTGTCTGTGTGACTGGAATTTTTTTTGTTTTGTTTTGTTTTATTTTTGTGACTGGAATTTTGCTTCTTAAGAGCAGAACATTGTTGTCTTCACTAAATACCCCCCAGCACTGGCCCTGGGGGGTGGCCCAGCAAATATCTGATGAATGAATGAATGGGAAGGAAGGAAGGAAGGAAGGGAGGGAGGGAGGAAGGAGTCTTTGGCTCTGCTTCGCAGGTATTCCTCACTGCAAGTCTGTGTTGAACGTCGCTGGAGCTAGTGATGTCTGTATGATGATGACCGTGGACCATGACAAGTGCCACTTGTACACGTTGAACCACATGCACACTTTACCTCTGACTGCTTCACTCCTTTCGAGGTGTCATGAGCAGTGTCTGGGGCCAGCCCTGAGCATAAGTTCGCAGCAGCCAAGTCCCGTAGGGCAGCAGGTTCCCTCCGCCCCTGGCCCAGGCTCCGGGGTCCTTGCCGATCCTCGAACGTTACCTCTCTGTGTGCAAGCAAAGATGAGCAACGGACGAAAAGAAACCCGGCTTCTTGCTTTTTATCACAATGTCCTGAAAAGCACACACGCACACACACTCACACACACAGAAGTCCCCAAAATCACGACACATCTGATTTCTGTTAGAGCAAGCCGGGTGTCCCGATCCGAGGGGCAGGATAATCGAGTCTCCATGAGGTTAGGGGACAGGAATGGGTTCATGTAACTGGAAAGTGGTAATGTTCAAACTTACAGGCCCACGTATCCGGCACCAAATTTCTGCTACCTTTCAAAAAATAAAAAATAAAAAATAAAAAAAAAACAAGAAAAGAGGAAGCCAGTCTTTAAAGGGAAATGGGCTTTCCCATAAACTTTCAGAGCAGCCCAGGCCCCAGAGGGGACGCAGAGAGTTGAACAAGTAACCTGAAAACGTATCCTTTGACTGGACAGCAGACAGTTGTCAACAATGGCTCCCCGGTGACCCGAGCTCCAGCTGAGCCTTTCAACCGGGTCAGTTTTCCCAAGCTTGGAAAACAGGCGACAGAGGACGCGCCCCAAGCGCACGGCAGCCCCGGGCTTCTCTCCCTGGAAGGAACAGGAGGCAGGGGCTGCCCTTTCTGCTTCTTTTGCCAACACGTGGCTGCTCTTGAATAATCACCCTGCAGAGGAAAGTTGGCTTGGCCCTCAGTGAACTTGTAGTTAACACTTCAGTTACTCAGGAGCCAGGATTTCTGTTTGCAGGCCCGAGACTCCGACATCGCCGGCGCCCAGATGCACGCTCATGTGGCAGTAGGGCTGCCTTTGCATCATTGGACTCCACACTGGACTCACCCTCCGTCTTTCGCTCTCTTGCTCACTCGTGAGGCTGAGTCACTTGCTCTCAGAGACGCCACCCCCACGGGAGGCTCAGTGAGAGGCCCCGTCTCCAGGCAGCCACTTGGGACCCCGCCAGCAGCGCTGCAGCCCCCAGGATTGTGTCAGCCCGGGCTGCAGCCGGTAGCTTCCGACCTTCAGCTGCAGGAGGGAGGGAGGCCCCGGGGGTCACGGGTCGGAGACAGCACCTCGGGCGATGGCTGCGTGGAGGCGCCCACGATGGCCACCAGACCCAGGGTGGGTGCAGGGGACAGTTCCCATCAGGTGACTGGGAGCCCAGGAGCCAGCCTCTGCTGAAAGCCCACCTCTGGGCCCAGGCCTCCAAGGCTTTGAACGCCGCCCTCGGGATGACACGGTGCGTGCCAAGGTCCGGGGGCACCGAGAGCAGCTCCACACCGCGGAGGGGGGCCTGAAACCCGGACTGAGCAAGCTGGAGTGTCACAGGTGAGGACAGACAGGGGAGACGCGCCCCCAGGCCCCCCGAGGGCCGCAGAGCTGAGGCCTCACTGCCTCCACACGACTCTTCCAGGCCCAGGACGACATGTGTGCGTGGAAACGTGCGGTCTCCCCAACACTCAGCGGGGCCCTAATGCACTGGCTCAGCTGCTGCGCCCTAAGGACGGTGGGAATGCCCTCTACGGTGCCCACAACGGGGTGCCGCCCGGAGAAGACACTGAATCAGTATTTATCGAACAAATTGCAGAGTGAGGGAAAGGGAAGGAAGGGCCGGAGCAACCAGAAAGCTGGGCCAGGAGCCTGAGGGCCTCGTCTCCAGGCAGATGCAGGCAGGGGGCTCGGTCCCCAGGGCTTGTCTCTCGACGGCCTTGCCTCGCCTGAGACCCCTCAAGGGTATGACGCCCCGACCCTGCAGTCACCGAAGTAAGTTCACAGGCCGTCAGGGAGCTGGAGCAGCAGGTGCCTGTCACCGCCCTCGTTTTCGGATTCCTCCCTGTCTTGTGTCCCCAAGAGGAGACACCGCACCTGGAGATGGAGCCACGTTTCATCCTGATGTGTTTTTCAAGGATAAAGGACACTGCAGGTGTTTGCCCCCCTCGACTCATGTAGGGTCACCCGCCTGCCAGACCCCGGCTGAGCACAGCCCCAGCCGCCCCCCCGCTCCGGACAGCACTGGAGCTCTGGACGCCCCCTCCTGCCGGCATCTACTTCCCCTCCCGCCCCGCGTCCCCTGGGGTCCAGCCGTCCCCTCTCCTTCCACCGTCAGAGATTCCCCGCCTTGTCCTCGGGCTTAGGGGACTAATCGCTAAGCCCAGGTGTGGCAGCAGCCTTCCCGCAGCACCGGCCGCGACCACACAGTGACAGCCCGATGCACCAGCCGGGGCGGATTGTGACCCACCGCTCCCTCGTCTGCGAAGTGCTTTCACCTACCGCTCTCTCACTCTAATCTCCTCAACATCCCAGTGACGTGGGAACAGCTGCCCTCATTGAGGGGGAAAGTCTCCTCAACACTCGAAAGTAGAAGAGTTGGCTTCAATTCCAAATCTCCCAAGTCTCCCCAGGGGCGGCACCCCCAGGACGCAAGCTTTGTCAGGGTGCAGTTAGCTCCCAAGCACATTGCATCCTTGGTTCCCAAAGTGTGGTGCCAGGCATCACCTGGGAGCTTGCTAGAAATGCAGATGTTTCAGGCCCCTCCCCAGATCTACAAAATCAGATATTTTTTTTTTTTTTTTAACAAGAGCCCTGGCAATTCGTGTGCCCTGGAAACTTTGACAAAACCTGCCCAAATCACCTAAAATCCACAATGTACTTACTCTCTCTCTCCCCAGAAGCCTTATTATCATTTCTCCCCTCGAGTAAGACAGGAGACTTTTTTTTTTCAAGAGAATATTAAATCGTTTATTGATTACACATGATAATGGACGATACACAAGCTTTAATCCCATCTATAATTTTATCTGATACCATAATTCAACTTAGATATATTGCATAGGATGTGCCAACAACCATAATAACCAAATAAGCTTTGGATGCAAATTCAGCACGATCAGAATGAAAGCCGCCTCCCGTGCCCTACCAGTTATCCAAAACAGGTTTCTCACAACAGACACTCCAAGGTTATTTTCGACTTTTAGTAGTTCATAAAAGTGGGTGTTTGTTCCGTGCTTTGTCCCCTCCTGTTGCTTCTCTGGGGAGCCAGTGAACTTTAATAGTTATTATTCCAGGGCCGAGTCACTAACTCCCTAGCTAGGAAGAAGCCCACCAAGCAAAGAGGTGTATTTATGCAGGGTTCAAACCCTGCCTCTGTCACAGGATAGTGTGGACCGTCTACACTGGCCGTGTGAAACGTCTACCTTTCAGAGTCATGTGAGAATTCAAGATGATGTAAGAGAGTCCCTAGCACAGCGGCTGATTCTGTGCAGACAATAAATGTTTGTCCCTGGCTGAATAAACAGATGATGAATAAACAGAAACTACGGGAGGAAGGGCTTGAGTGCGAAGGGGCCAGAGGTAGGAAAGGGACAGTCACGAGAGAACACTTATTAAATGTGCTTTCTGGTAATTAAGGAGGAGGGGAAGGTGATGAAGGAAGTTGATGGTATCGGGTTTGAAAGCCCGACGGGCACTGAAGGAATGAATGGTGCATGGACGGGTTGGAATGGGGGAAATACTCACATTGTGCAAAAGCGGCCTGGACATTACAAAGTACTTTCCAAACCCGAGTATTCGTGCTACCGAGGGGCGGATAGCAGCACTGTCCCCTAGATGATCTGTTCTCTTCTATCCTTTTACTGATTACCTAGAGACTGCAACATTTGCATATTTAACAAAGCCCTACAACTGATTCTGAGGCACATGAATGTTTAAGAACTACTTCTACATTTGAAGGAAGACCCCAAACATAGGCAAGCCAACAAATGTGGGGAGGAGAGTGTGCTTTGGGGGAGGGACAGAAAGAACTAAATGGGAAGTAGCATGAGCAATGGGAAATAACAAGGCTAGAGAAGGAGAAGGGGTCCCCAGCCACAGTATTCTCTTTCGGACTTACTGCATGGTGTCCTGAGTTATAAGCACCTTCTTCTAGAACATATTTGAAGTTCATGATGCAAAATTGGCTATTCTGAAGCTCTGCTACCTTCTGAACTCTACCCAGAGCCGGGCGTCCTTGACTTTTAATCAATTAGCTAATCAATTAGCTATGAGGTGCTGTGTTGTCTTGACCATAGAGGAGATAAGAGTGAGTAGAGGTTTCCCCTAATGGAACCATTTGGTCATGCTGGACCATGTATACCAACACTATTATCTTCTGGATAATTCTCAATACTTTTAAAGGAAAAAAAAAAAAAAAAGAACTTTCACCTAGACCCGTTTCTAGAGCATTACAATTTTTCTTCAGACCTACTACTGGGGTTCTATGATTCAAACTTGGCCCTAAATGATTAGCACCCAGGTTCCATATAGCTGGAGACGGTCAGGAGAAGTCGGACACTGCGGTGGCCCCCAGATCAATAAATGGTCTCAGGCTGCTGTGTTCTCTACTGATGGAAAAGAAGTTAATGTTGGCAAATTGAACACCAATAAAAAATAAATTTATTATTTAAAAAAAAAAAGAAAAGAAGTTAATGGATATGCGCAGGAATTCCTTTTAAATCTATAATATTCTTAAACATTTCAAGCAAGAGAAAAAGTGCATGATCATTTTAAATTTTCAGAGAATCTTTTAAGAACTAAGTGATCTAAAAATGGAAAAGAGTAGCCCCGCATTTTTTGTCATGTGTAATATTTTCCCCCAAAGAATTTCTGTGTCATTGTATGCTTCTGTAAGCTTTAGAAACAAGCCTGATTTATGTCTATTTTGCTTTCATCTTTAAGACAGGATCCACTTACATGTTTGCCATCAAATACCTGTTGTTTTCCGCTGTTTTGTTTTGCTTTGCTTTGTTTAGGGAACTATTTTTAGGTTTTTCTGCAATAATATAGGCAGGTAGGGAAGGAGATGGGTTACGAGTCTCAAGAAATCATAGGCAAGTGCCTGAGATCTAGGGCATACGCTAAAAAACAGTGACCTTAACTAGACATTCAAAAACGTAGGTAGCCAACCAGTGTAGATGCCTTATCTGCACCGGTTCTCCTCAAAGACCCACTGCTCTTTAGAAATGCATGTCGCAGGGGGACCACCCAAACACGGTTTCCCAAAATGGGCTCTGGCAAACCCCAGACCTACGAGATGCTTTGTGAAGAAAAAAAAAAAAAAAGGCAGTTTGCGAACAAATCAGTTTGCAAAGTGGTGTTTTCTGACAATGAAGATAAAAAATAGTAATTATAGCATTTCACTGAGACCCAGGGCCCTAGCAACATTATTATTCACAAGTAAAATAAAAACAGCAATAGCGGTATCACTTTGCTCGTCCCAATGGCACGGCCCGAGAGGAAAGGCATAGCTGGCATCGACATTTAAGGACAAGGACACTTTCTTCACCGTAGAGGAAGCAACTAGACTATTTCCTCCATTCTCATTAGCTGCAGAAGGCACAGGCTGCTCATGCAGGCCTAGGCTCTCACACACATGCCCCCTGGCACATGTGTTTCCCTCTTAGCATTTGAAAGTATTTTCCTTCTTTTCTCACTTGTTTCTATCTCCTCGACTCAGAATGTGAGCTCCAAGGGAGGAGGCCGACGCCGTTTGTGTCCGCAGCTCACCCAGCCACCTGCCCGACACGCCACAGAAGTAAGTGAACGCTAAAGGTCCCTAATGAAGGCCTGGCTTCTAGGATCTGCAGCTTACCAAGAGCCATCAAAGGGATGGATTTCCAAGAGCAGCTAGAAAATCGCCTCATGCAAATGTCTAAAACTCTACCTAAAAAATATTGGCTTTTCTCTGCAGCTTCTCTGCAAGCCCACCCAACTTGTGTGCACGTCGGCCTCAGGGAGTCTCACGGAGTCGTACGGAGTTAGGACCCCGACAAGGGGTCGCAGGGACGCAGCCGACTTCCAGTTCTTCCAGCCAAGACTGGATCTCTTTGTGCTTTATTTTGTTTTTCCAGGTTTGCTGAGTTATAATTGCAAGTAAAAATTATCTATATTTAGGGAGTACAATATGATGATTTATTTTTTTAAAGATTTTATTTATTTATCCATGAGAGACACACAGAGAGAGACAGAGAAAGAGAGAGAGAGAGTCATAGACACAGGCAGAGGGAGAAGCAGGCCCCGTGTAGGGAGCCTGACATGGGACTCGATCCCGGGTCTCCAGGATCACGCCCCGGGCCAAAGGTGGTGCTAAACGGCTGAGCCAGCCAGGCTGCCCCAAAATGATGATTTAACATGTGCACATTGTAAAGATCTGTTACCTTGATTGTGATGATCACTTTACAATGTGTACATATTAAATCATCATTTTGGGGCAGCCCGTGATCACCACAATCAAGGTAACAGATACATCCATCACTCCACCTAGTGACCTTGTGTATGGGCGTGCGCAGGGAGAACACTTAGGATCGACTCTCTCAGCAAAGTTCACGTGCACATACAGTATTTTTAACTCTAGTCACCCTGGTGTGCATTAGATCCCCAGAACTTACTCATCTTGTAACTGAGAGATTATACCCTTTGACCAGTATCTTCCCATGACTCCGACCCCCAGCCCCTGGCAACCCCTGTTGTACTCTCTGGTGCCATGAGCTTGGCGTTTTTATAGTCCTCACACCTTCGTATTTTAGAGACTGGTTGAGATTCAATCACTGGGGCACGAGGAGCAGGTTCTCCACCTAAGCTTTGCCCTTAGTCCTGGGAGTCTGTCCAGATAAGCCTGGGCTCAAGAAAAATGCCCCATGGCTCCCCAGGCACGAAATGGTTGAGTTTCACGGAGCCCCGGGAAGGGGATGGAGGGGTGACATTCCCCACAGACTGACAGATCCACATCTGCTTGAACTGATGGAGTAGAAATTTCCTTTGCTGCTCAGTCTTATCTTAGTTTAGCACAATTCCCTTGAGAGCAGAGGAACTCCATCCAGAGGCCAAAGTGCTGATCTAAAAGTGAAAGTCAAAAAAAAAAAGAGTAGTTATCCCAGTCAGCACTTACTTGGTGTTTCCCCGAGAGTGTGTACCTGCTCGGCACACGGCACACCGCAGACATCAATTCTGCCTTTAAGCCCCCGGAGCACACCGTGATGCGGCTCCCATTTGACAGATGAGGGAAGGAGGAGCATGACACTGACCAAGTCCAGCGGTGCCAACCCGAGGCGGCGGTCCTAGAGCGCCGCAGGCCCCTTCCCGCCTCCATGGAGCCCAAACACAGCGCAGAGTGACAGAGGACATGGGAAAACGGGGACGCAAACAGTGTTTCCGCCTCTTCTGGCCACCCCGCGGCCACCCCCAAACGACTTTATTGTATTGATTGAGCTCATCTGAGATGCACACACCGGAAGTCCAAGTAGACTCGTATAACTGCATGAGTCATTCTAGATACTTTAATCCATTACTTAATGCATTACTCAGATCCTGGTACCAGGAGGGAATGGCAGGAAGTCAAGGTTGGTTATACATGGATGAAACAATAATAATAGTCTTGAAAACACCTGCACCTGTGAAGAAACAGCCAGAATTCGCAAACATCTGTCTAAAGTTTTACAGCCTGTCGTTTAAAATGCTTGCCACGGACCTTACTTTCGGGCACACGGCATCTCTGCGTTAGTGATCGGCTTCTAAACATTCGTCCTCTAATTAGAGGAACCCCCAATCACAAGTGAGTCACTGACCTTTCCCTCAGCATTTTGTTCCTGTGAGCCAGGATAAACACACGGAATTGTTACCACGGAGACCGAAGGTACTGAAGGGACCTGGCCTCTCATTAAAAAATTGACACACCAGCAGGAAAAAAAAAAAAAAAATGATGGATGTTGTGGTTATTTTAGGGAAAATCATGTCCCAAATGTTGAGGTTAAGTCAGCCACCCCTTTTCCTCCAGAAAAGAAAAAAAAAAAAAGAAGAAGAAGAAGAAGAAGAAGTTTCCGATGCAAATGGTTTGAATTAATGCCACGGATATTTATAACAACAGTCTGGTTAAGGGAACTTATTTGCTATTCATCAAGCGAATGTCCCCTAGGATTAGAGGAGCCCAAAGAAAATATTTTTAAAATAATAAATAAAATGTCTTCTGGGGTGGGAAGCAGTCGTATTCATATTCAACAGCATGACTGCTGGGTTGAGGCCTCAAAGGCTGAGGCCACAGGGACTGGACAAGCCTGCAGTGCTTTTGGAAGCGACCAGCAAGACACATGTGTCCCAGCTGACGTGCCAGCGGGACGGCCAGTGTTTTCTTAAGTTGACACCCCGAGTAGTAAATAAGGAAAGAGAAACCAAGGCTGGCCCAATGGGCAGCTCTAAAGTTGGAAAGGCGTTGGCTCTCTCTGTTCAACAACCTCCTTAGTTAAGCTCTGGAGAGAAAAGGAGAGGAGGGGAGGAAGCTTCACTCTTGCAGCATCCTCACTGGATCCAGGGACGCCATCCTCACTTTTCAAGGCCCAGGCCTCTCCTTCGTGGCACGAGGGCCCCCGGGCCGGACGGTGAAGTCCCCGTGGTGGCCGTGAGCGGAGGGCCAGCGGCCTGACTTCCGCCCCGGGGACTGGCGCCGGTGACCCGAGACCCGACTGAGCCTGTCCTTGATATTTTCGTCCAAATCATGGATTTTTAAAGACATTTAATATCGACTAAGTCGGTTATTTCATTTAAGCACGTGTTTAACATTTACACGATGTTTAGCGCTGCCATCTACAAGAGTGTTTGTTGAATACTATTTAACTCAGTTAAATAGCATTTAATAGTAAGAGTGAAATATTAAACAGTATTGAACAGTATTGAATTACTGAATTTCTGGTGTTGCCTTAAATTGTGGCCTGGCTCCCCTTCCGCACTGCCTCGCCCGACGCCGGCCGTCTGGGCCCCTCCGGGAAGAGCACCTGCTTTGCGGGCGGACCTGAGGCTGCAGCTCCCACTTCGATGAGCCCCTCTTCTGCCACCGGTGCGTCCCCCAGATCGTGCGGGGCACCCTGTGAGCCTCGCACCCGGAGGCAGGATCGCAGCTGTGGCTTCGGGCCGCCGGCCTGGGACCTTGGCCTCCGTGGGTGCGGCCTGCAGGCTGCGTCCCCTGCCTGGGGGCCGGGGGTTGTCCTCGCTGCAGGCTGTCGCATCTCGGTTCCTTCGTCTCTGCACCCCTCAGTCCCCGCTTCCTCTCCTGTAAGGAGGGGGTAACGGTGTGGCCTCCCCGGGCTACTGCGTGAGGCCAGGCGCTGCCCGGAGTCACAGTCCCAGGCCGCCTCCTGCTGCCCCATCATACTGTCCTCCCTCTGCACCCCTCCCCCGGGGAGCCCGGCCCACAGCCCTGCTGGGGTCCAGGGGGTCAGCACAGCTGCAGCTGTGGACACCCCCCTCCCCGTGGGAAGGCTCCGTGGGCTGCAGGGAAGCCTCAGAACCCAGCGACTCCAGGCCCTGCTTTTAAGAATGCTCCAAGCTCTTCAGACCTTATGATTTCGTGCGTGCAAAGCCCGATAACCTGTTGAATTGCTTCTCTCTCCCTCCCTCCCTCTCTTGCTCTCTCTCTCTCTCTCCCTCTCGTAGCCCAGTTGTCTGGGTCTGCTGTCGACAGAGCCCCAGACAACAGAAGGGTTAGTGTACTTCGATGGTTTACAAAGGAGCGGCATAAAAATAATCTTTAAAGCTAAGGGAATGTTAATATTTAGATCCATCTAAGGGAAAACAATAACAGTTTGCGATTTCCTCCCTCCTCACTCCCAGGGCAAAGGTTTTTAAGGGAAGATTTTATTTTGTAACATAAATTGTTTTCTATATGACCCTAAAGACGTGAGTGATTAATAGTGAGCTATAGAAAGAGATGCCCATAATCAGCAGCTTGGGTACAGTCGGATATAAACATACAGCTTGTTTACGAAACTTGTAGCTTGAAAGGAGATCACGTCTGGCTGGATGTCGCCCCAGGGTCAAGATGCGAAGGGAAAGGCCAATAAGACAAAGATTTTTAAGTAAAGTCCCGATCCCATAGAATTCATCCGTGCGTACCGGTGCCACACAGGCCCGAGGCCAGAGTTTATCCAAGTTCATTTCTTTTTTTTTTTTTTTTAATAAGAAACCTACAAGAGGAAGTTTCTTTTTTTTTTAATTTTTTTATTTATTTATGATAGTCACAGAGAGAGAGAGAGAGGCAGAGACATAGGCAGAGGGAGAAGCAGGCTCCATGCACCGGGAGCCCGATGTGGGATTCGATCCCGGGTCTCCAGGATCGCGCCCTGGGCCAAAGGCAGGCGCCAAACCACTGCGCCACCCAGGGATCCCCCAAGTTCATTTCTTCATCGTCATCAATGTCCTCATAATCGTTCCTAATCATCACTCGTATCGACTTTGGTGTAACATCGCGATTCTGATCTCAATTTAAATGATCCGGACCTTTCCCAAATACACAGCAATCACCTTGGATGCAGATAAATAAAGGCTTTTCCTGTAATGGGTCGTTAGTTCATATGGTTTATCGTCACTGTGACGAGCCCGCTGCCATCTGGCCCTCATGGGCGCCCAGACACTGGCCCAAATTCCTTAAATGCATTAAACCCCTTAATCCTCATAAGCATCACCGTAAGAAGGGAATCATCATCCCCGCCCTACCGACGAAGACACCAAGATGCGGGGAAATCGAGTGACCTGAGCACCGTCACGTTTTCTGAGCAGGGCTGGGGTTTGCACACGGTTCTGTTGAGCGTCCAAGCCTGTCCTGTGAACCACTGCACTAACCGGACAACCGTCCAGGCTGACGCAGGTGCTGAGCTCAGCCCCCCTCATCCTACTCTGCGCATCCTACGGCCACGGGGCCCGGGAGGGCGGCTCTCACTCGAGTCCAACCACGGTTAAGCTCCCCCGTGAGACGGGCAGGTAGCAGGCATCTCGCCAGGACGGCGGTGTCCGGCCGTGCGGAACGTGCACCGTCCAAATGCCCGGAGCCATTCCCGCCGCGATACTGGCCGAGCACCTGCTGGACTCGTTCAGGGTGGCAGCCCTGCCCCTGCTGCCCCGGATGCGACCTTGCCCGCAGCCGGTCGGGGACAGGTGGCCCAAAA
The DNA here is from genome assembly GCF_048418805.1 of Vulpes vulpes. Lineage (NCBI taxonomy): Eukaryota > Metazoa > Chordata > Mammalia > Carnivora > Canidae > Vulpes > Vulpes vulpes. Next base: position 1,615,999 of record NC_132785.1, read on the forward strand.
GAGCTGCTCGGATGCTTGCGTGGGGCCCACAGCCCAGGGGACGCAGTGGGGCGACGGGAGAGCGGAGACCTAGGGGGTCGCACCCCAGACTGCCGGGCAGGGGAAGCCAGGAATGAAGGAGGAGGGGAAGGCATACAGGACGGCCCGAAAGAGCTCATGGAGGCCCTTAAAGACTGTGACAACCGTCCCGTTTTCTCCTTTCCGAGAATCCCCTCGGACCCCGTCACACTCCTCTGCTCTTGATTCCTGAGAGGCCCCGTGTGACCTTTCCAACAAACCCCTCTTCGTGCGGGCCTGCGCCGGAGGGCACCCCGATCTCTGCAGGAAAGAGAAGTGCCCATTCTTGACCCGACATCATCAAATGGGATTTTCCATCCTACGCCAGCAGCAGGCCTGCCTCTCAATCCCCAGGCTCGTGCCTGTAACAAATGCAACTGGAATTTTCTAGAACACAGTGCAATTTCTATTTTGCTGGGGGGGGGGGGGGGGGAGGAGGGCAGATGTGTAGGGGCCCGGGGGGCTGAGTAGTGTCAGGGAAGCGGGGAGGACGGTGGGCACTGAGTTCCCCGTTGCCGGTGGCATCCACGGAGAGGCCCGCCCAGGCCCGGTCCTCATACAACAGCCTCGCCGCGGCCTGGCCCGCCTTCCCGCGTGTGCCTTGGCTTTGCTTCCCCTGTGCCCCCCGCTGGTACCCAGGAGGTCACTTCCTGCCCCCCACCTTGCTGGGCTGTGGGAAACGGGGGCCGCTTGGAAGCCCACCGCCTTAGCTCAGAGCATGATGCTTCCCGTCAGCCGGCCCATGGGAACCCGATGGCGTCCGAGGCCCCCCCTCTTCACACAGTCGTTTCTCCCCGGAGGAATAGGCAGAGAGTGGGGTGCAGCTGCTGAGTGCACCCAGCTCGCACAGCTCCAGCCGGGGCCCGACGGTCACACCCCCGCCCACGGCTCGGCCTACAACCCCCGGTGCTCCCTTCGCCACAGAGTGCAGCCCCCCCCCCGAGCCAGGCAGCCGGTCCTCAGCCTCGGCGTGTTCTAGGCTCACGGACTATCACTTCCCAGGGTCCTTTTCCCTCCCGTGGGAGTCAGGACTTCGGAACCCTAAAAGCCAGAATATGACTTAGGTTCCTGGGCTTGTTGCACCTTCCCCAAGGTGAGGAACCCAGATGGCCTAATTGACCGAATGGGAGCCAGAACCAAGTGACCCAAGAAAATACTGAAAAAAAAAAAAAAAACCCTCAATTGATGTTTCAGGTATTGCCCCACGACACCACACGGGACCCCGTTAGGCTCTCGGAGCCCAAGGCCTTGATCTCACTGTGCACTTCCTCGGGGTGCTGTGGGCCGAGTGGAAGGGGGGCGCCTCTGTGACCGTTCCCCTCCAGGTATGACCACGGACCTTACGTACCCGAGCCGTTTCGCCACCTTTCCTTAAGACTCCCCTTGACGGCAGGTCTCACGCTGAGAAATCTGGGAGCAAATTGTACATCGTAAATGGAGATTTGCCCTTTTCCATGAGAGCTACGACGGGCATGGAGAGAAGGCTTCCTTTCCCGCCGGAAAGTAAAGAGAACTGTCACTCCACACCAGAAGGACCACAATCTACCGTGCCTCGTGTGCTCCTCCAACTCTATGACTATATTAAATAATACTTTCCTATTTATTTATTTGTTTATTTATTTATTTATATCTCATGAGAGTAAGAAAGACATTTCGAGGTGGACAAAATAATTTATTGGTGATTTACAGACAATAGAGACACATAAAACACCACGTTTTATGATTCTTTTTAAAAAGTGAGTCATACTGCTGATTCAGAGTCAGCGTCAAAAGTGAGAGTTGTATCTACACCTGATTGAGGCATTTGCTGCTTATTTCGTAGCTCCCAAAGAATGTTGTCTTCTCCAAGCTTCCCCAAGAGGCCCAGATCTTCAACTAGATTTCTTAACCAAACAGGGGCGCCTGGGGGGCTCAGCGATTGAGCATCTGCTTTCGCCCCAGGTCGTGACCCCAGGGTCCTGGGATCGAGTTCCGCGTTGGGCTCCCTGCATGGAGCCTGCTTCTCCCTCTGCCTGGGTCTCTGCCTCTCTCTCTCTCTCTATGTGTCTCTCATGAATAAGTAAATAAAATCTTAAAAAAATAAATAAGGATTTCTTAACCAAAGGCAATTGTAGGCTCAATCTTCCCTTGATTCATTCAAACACAGTCATAATGACAAACTACCGTGGGCTGGGCATGGGATGCAAAATAACGGTGGCGGGAAATTCACAGGTGAGTGGACGAAATGGAAGCTACAGCACAAAGTAAGGTCTGCAACAGAGAACTTGCCAGCATTAGGTTCAGTCTTCTGTGATGTCCCAGTGCCAGGCCTACCACCCTTCTTCCCGCCTCCCCTCGGGCTCCCGCTCCCTTCCTCCAGTGCTTTCCAGATCAAATCCCCCCTCCTCCTGAAACACTCAGTGGCTCCCCTTGGGGCATTTCCCAATCTAGGGTAAGAGTCTAGTAGTTTCAGGAACCCCGAGACGGTATTCCGCGGGAAGGGGGCCTACAGCAGCATACATCTAGGAAGCAACGAGTATAACCAAGGTAGGCTCTTGGGCTGCGCTGCCTTCTCGGGCATTCTGGGAGCTGCCCCAGTGCTGAAACGCATCAGGGTAGGGACCACGTATGCGTATCTAAGAGGAACAATGCCTAGTTACGGCGTCTCCCAAACTTCTGACTGTAGAACCCTTCCCTTCCAGAGCATGTGGCCGGACTGATATTGAGAACAAAACAGAGCAGAACAACAACAACAAAAAAAAAACCTGAGAAGCACCAGCCTGAGGAATGAAGTTCAAACGTCTTAGCAAGGTGTTGAAGGCGGTGGCCATCTGTCTCTGATCTGTTCTCACAACCCCGTATCTTATTATTCCTTCCTTACTATACATCACGGCCCCCTTGCTGGGCTATTAGGTCCCTAAGCGGATGGTGCGCTTCAATGTGCTTTAGTTTTTACTTACACTTTGCTCGGCTTACAACACCCCTCCCCCTCCTCCTTTATGTCACTTCTCTGTTCCCTTCTGGACTCCTGTCTATACTGCAAAACCCACTCCCTAGGGGTGATGACTGTCTATAACTGCAAAACCCACTCCCTAGGGACTCATCTACCCAGCCTGTGAATCATTGTTCTGTAACCACTCTTTGTATATTGTAGGACCGATCACTTTGTATTATCTCTTTCTCTGCTGCATTCAACAGTTCATATGTTTCTGGGACTTCCTCTTTGCATCTCCCGGTATCCGATGGATCGTCTGCCACATAGATGATTCTGTGCACACTGAAATCTTCATATCAAACTTGCAAACCCACCACAAAATTCCCTTACTTCCTTTCAAACCGGAAAAATGCAGGTGTGACTTTGGTGTGCACCGTTCTCTTAAACTCAGATTCCATGTTTGAAACAGGATTCGTATCCGCAGAGAAGCTTCCGTGATTTACCAAAGAAGGGAATCTTAAGTCACTCGTCAAATCTTAGATTTTTCTTTTGCCTGATTATAAAATCACAAGTCACCAATCACTTTAAAAATTGTTTAAAAAATTGCACAATGTCTCCCCTTAAACAGAAAGAGGGAGATTGTACTTTATGCCTTCACATTTGTGCGACATGCCTAGTACTAAAAATATTTGTTGCAGGGACGCCTGAGGCTCAGGGGTTGAGCATCTGCCTTGGGCCCAGGGCATGACCCCGGGGTCCCGGGATCGAGTCCCACATCGGGCTCCCCTCAGGGAGCTGCTTCTCCCTCTGCCTGTGTCTCTGCCTCTCTCTGTGTGTCTCATGAATAAATAAATAAAACATTTGAAAAATATATATTTGTTGCAAACATTTCAAAAGTCTTACTATGCTCAGTTCATCAGCACATACACATAAAATCGGAACAATACGGACAAGGTCAGCGTGGCTCGTGCACAAGGATGACATGCAGAGGGGCTCTCTGGGAGTGATGGTAAGTAAGCCCCTGCCAGTGCCAGCCGCCGCCCCCCCCCGCCCCCCCCCCCCCCCAGAGCCGGCCTGCACGCTCCCTCCTGCTCCTCCACGCTCCCTCCTGCTCCCGGCTTTACCCGGTTTTCCCTCCGGATCTGCGGCGCCTGCCTCCTAGCGCCCAGGCATCTCCAGGGAAGCAGAGACACTGCCAGACGCTGGCTGCACCCACGTCGTCCTTGACTTGGCCCCTCGCCCCTCTGCCGTTTCCTCCTCTCACCAAGACCCAGAGGGAATTTGTTCATTTTGCCGACAAATCTCCGACGACGCTTTCAGTTCAGCGAAGAGGTTGACTTACTTTATTTATTTTATGCGGGAAAAGACGCATGAGGGGACGCAAGGAGAGATTCAACATCACGCATCCCCCAAATGTGCCTTTTAATTAAATGGCACACTTTTCCTCCACATTCTAAAACCTTCCCTGGTGTGCGTGTGCACGTGCACAACACACACACACACACACACACGGAGGGGTGGGGAGCTCCTCACAGGGCTCTAAACACCCCAGTTCTGCATCTGAGACCCTCCCTGTCCTCCCCATTCTCCCCATCCTACCTGTCCTCCCTGTCCCTCCCATCCTCCCTGTCCTGCTCGTCCTGCCCGTCCGCCCCATCCGGCCCATCGGCTCCATCCCGCCCGTCCTCTTCATCCCACCTGTCCTCCCTGTCCCACCCGTCCTCCATATCCTGCTCGTCCTGCCCATCCGCCCCATCCCGCCCGTCCACCCCATCCCACCTGTCCTCCCTGTCCTGCCCGTCCTACCTGTCCTCCCTGTCCTGCCCGTCCTCCCTGTCCTACCTGTCCTCCCCATCCCGCTTGTCCCACCCGTCCTCCCCGTCTTACCCATTGGGCCCATCCTGCCCATCCTGCCTGTCCTGCCCATCCTCCCCGTCCTCCCCATCCTGCCCGTCCTCCCCGACTTCCCTGTCTTCTCCATCCTCCTCGTCTTCCCTGTCCTCTCCATCCTCCCCATCCTCTCCATCCTCCCCGCCCTCTCCATCCTCCCCGTCCTGTCTGTCACCCTGTCCTCCCCGTCCTGCCCATCACCTACTACCCTGCACTATCCCGAGGGCAGCTCTGTCCCTGGGTGCACAGACGCCCAGCACGGGCTGCAGGACGTGATCGTGGGCCACCGTCAAGGCTCACGGATTAACAAAGACTCGGAAGCACAAGCTCGGCTGGCAAGGAAAGGAGGCAGATCTCCCCCACTCATAACCAACGCGCCACCAGAATCGAAACGTAAGACGAGACAGCATGAGACAGCCGACCGGTCAGGGCACACAGACCATTTCTCTGCCTAGAAAGACCTTTTATTGAACACGCGTGGAGACACAGACGTCCCGGCGCCGACCCCTTTAGCCCAGGCTGCCTGGAGCCTCGCAGGGCTGTGCCATACAAAGACGTCCCCCTCAGCCTTTTTAATGAAGTGAGTTCTGATTAGCTCGTGCCTTACACCGAGTCACCAGGCAGGGGCCCAAGATAGTAACTCCCGTCAGATACGAAGCAGGTTTCTTTAGTTACCGCGTGAGCAGGGAAGGGCTGCTCCGTTCAGCGACGGTCCCCTGCCAGCCGTCCCGACCCTCGCAGACAAGACCAAGGAGGCCTTGGTAGGAGCCTGTCAGCCACCCAGGGGGTGTGAGGACAGTGAATTGCTCCGATCTGCATGATTCCTATAATTTCCTGTCACAAAAAAAAAAAAAAAAAAAAAAAAAGAGAGAGAGAGAAAAGAAAAGAAAGCCACCCGTTCACTGAAGAGGTCTCACTGGAAAGCAAAACACCTCTTTCTGTTCCCTTAGCGCCAGCCTAGCCCATGAAGAAGCCCAGCAAATTCTAAACATGGTGCACATCTGGCCTGAAAACCACAACCGATGTACGGCCGCATCTGAAACATTTTCAGCGACTGTCATATAATACATTATCACACATTTCTAACAAGACATTTTCTTGGAACCAAAATAGACAGGTATATCTGTCAGTTCAATTCCTTGCAAACGAAAGAGAAAATGATTTGGCTCAGAGGCCCGTACTGTCTTTGGAGCGGTGTAACTATCACGTGGGCAGGGCATTGGTCAAAGACGCCAGGAGCTCAGCCTTTACTTCCAAAGAGTGAAATTATTGGCTACGGAGAAGAAACAAAAAAAAAAAAAAAAAGGATATATGCATGTATGCGTGCACGCATCTTCCCTTTTTTCCCATTCCAACAGAACCGTTTATTGCATTTACTTGAAAGAGACGTAGCGCGGGCTGGTGAAGCCCATCTATCTCCCAGTACGACAATACCGGACTCCCTATTAAGTAGAAACGTTTGATCTCTGTGGCTCCTAAAGCAGAACTTTATTAAAAGTTTTATTAAAAATTAAAATGCAATTGAAATCACGTTAAAATGCTTAAAAGCTCTATATTTTCACCCTAACCCCTCATGGGCATTCGCAAGGAGATTCACAATGGTATTGAATAGCCAGAGAGCCCCACGCCCAATAAAGAGGGCTGCCAAAATATCCCAGTATTGGCCCCAGTGAAACCATTTACTGGCTCACCGTTGGCTGCATAATCTGCCTTTAAGCACTTTCTCCCCTATAAAAACCCCAGAGCTCCTTTAAGAGCCTTGTCTCAGCACACAAAACTTTCAAGTGACTAACCCTTCCCTAACCAGCCCCTGAGCCCCTCACACCAGCCGGGCAGGCCTTGACCTCCCCTGATCACCCGCTCAAAGCACTTTCTGCTTGTACGGCGGGCAAGAAACCGTGTAAAGCCCAGGCGGTCGGATCTTGGACAAGGTTCATAAGCAGACTGGACACCGTCAACCCTCCTTCACGCTTCCAGGCCGGTGCCCGTGTTGCTCTCTCCGCCACGGATGCCGTGGCTGATGCCTCATCATGCTCCGGAACTCAGGTCAACCAGCACTTGTTGGTGACACTTGCCCTCACCTCCCGCCCTTTGCTGAATTCGCTGACCTGCTCTCTGGTACGAGGCGAGACGGAGCATCCCGCACAACCCCTCCGACTCCTCCCCACCATCCCCTCAGCGCGGTGGAGGATGTGTCACTATGGGTCTCCCCACCGGCCTGCAAGCTCTTCCCGCCAGGACCCGGGTCTTCTCCGAATCATTCACCAGCATCTAGGACACTATCTTGCACAAAGAAGGGCTCCTCAATTAAAAGGAAGAGATTCCTCTAATTTACTGAATGAAAAAAAAAAAAAAAGAAAGAAACAACAACAACAAAAAAAAACATAAAAAAAAAAAAAAAAAAAAAAACACAGCAGCAAGCCAGAAAATTCCTGACTGTGTCAGAATGGTTAAAAGCTTCCCTTGGTTCTCTACGAGCAAAAACAAAAAAGAGAATTTCAGCAAAGGACAAAGTCAGAGTTTTCAGGTCTTTCAAACTCAAGAGCTGTTGGTAAGGGAAATTGAACCCATCACAGGGAGAGAGAGGAGGGGAAGATGCGCTTTTACACCCTGGGCCTGCGGTCTTGCTGAAGGAGTTAGAGAAACACAAAGGAGATGGAAGGGCATCCAAGAGAAGGGGGACTCCAGGGATGGTGGCGAGTGGCCCCCAACATGGTGAGCGCTCCAAGGCTCCAAGGCCCGCATCACGGCAGAGCCAGGACGGGGGTCCGAGGGCGGGGGGCGGACTACCCGGCTCCGAGCCATAGAACAGCACCCAGCACGGCACAGGACCTCCTGACTGTAAAAGGAAGCGCATCCAGGACAAGCCCAGGCCCCGCGGCCGTCAGCAGGCCCGGCAGGGAGGAAGCCAGGGCGGACGCTGGAGCCCACGGAAGGAACCGCCCCCCGGGCTGAGTCGACCTGAACCAAGAGACCTGCCCTTGGTCTTGACGGACGTGAGGCCCAATCTGGACTTGGGTGCACGGTCTACAGGAGCACCCCGCCAACCCCGGAGAGCCCCCAGGGGGCCGGGTGAGCCAGGGAGGAGAACCACTGCGGCCACTCTGGGGACAGACTGCAGCGCACAGCGTCCCTCCGCGGGCCTCCCCGACTGTTGGGGCATCGCACCGTCTCCCCCGAGGTGCCCTGGCAAGGGCCAAGTGGAGAGGTAGAGCCTTTTAAAATTTTATGTGGTTTCTAAAGCAACTTAATTTTTAATAAAAAGTCCTTAATAACATTCTGGATAAAAGACTACGGTACTTACACGATCCTTTTTATAAGGCCAAACTCTTCGTGTAGTCCTTGGATATGTTTTTAAAAAGCCCATGATTTGGCAAACGCTGCCGGCCTTTGACACTTGCAATCACTCTCCTTCCGTTCACGCCAGCGCGGGGGGGCTGTGGCCCGGAGCAGTTAGCCCCAGCACCGCCGTCTGCTCGGGTGAGATGCAGCCTAGAGGTGACTTTCAAAGCCCCAGTGACATGCGGCCTGGAGGTGACCTCCAATAGTCCCGGTGAGATGTGGCCTGGAGGTGACCTTCACAACCCTGGTGACATGGGGCCTGGAGGTGACCTCCAACGGCCCTGGCCCTGCCAGTGGCCCCCCAGCCGCCACTACCTACCTGGCTTCTCACACCGCTGGAGGCCCAGGCACGCCCAGGAACGTGCACGGAAGGCACACCCGTGGGCACGGCCGGACATGCCGTGGGAAGGCGCTTTGGAGCAGGCCGAGCGTTTTAGGAAGAGAAATGAGATCTCCTGCGGCCGGTGCTTCAGCGAACTGCTGACAGCTCCGAGCTCCTGCAGTAGGGGAATGCGCGGCTCACTTGGAAAACGAGTCCGTTGGTTTCCTGTTGTCAGCCTCTACCTGAGAGGGAAACGTGAGGGGTGCTTGGAGGGAAAGACAGAGCCCCCCCCTCGCTGCCCCCTCCCCAGACCGAACCCTGAGACAGCAACGGATTTTCCAAGGTGTTCGTATCCCGTTGGTGGACTTAGATTTGCTTTGAGCTTCTTACATTCATCTCGTGGGTTTCCAAACGCCCTTCTGAATTCAAATTTTTACTCTTCTCCCAGGGACTAAGAAGTTACCAATATCCACCCCAAACTTGAGAGAGAAAACTAAATGACAAGGAAGTAGAAACGCTCGCATTTATTCACACATACAGAGCCTGACTCCTCTTCTAAGGAGAACACACTGACCCTACTCCCAAGTTAGCCTTTCTTTTTTTTTTTTTTTTAAGATTTTATTTATTTATTCATGAGAGACACAGAGAGAGGGGCAGAGACACAGGCAGAGGGAGAAGCAGGCTCCATGCGGGGAGCCCGATGTGGGACTCGATCCCGGGACCCAGGATCCTGCCCTGAGCTGGAGGCAGACGCTCTACCGCTGAGCCCCTCAGGGATCCCCATCAAGTTAGCCTTTTTGCACCTCAACGTTCTCATCTGTAAATTAGGAAAAACAACAGTACCTGCTCCGGGGTTGTCATTAGGATTGAATAAGTCAATGTACATAGAAGAGTCGGCCTGGTAGCCAGCGTAATAAATGACAAGTAAATGTTAGCTATTATTCATATTCCAATGAGTGCTTTGGTTTCTATAAATCATAAAAAGCGATCCTTGAACACACGCGTGCAAGAAGTTTCCAGTGGTTTGTTAGGTCTATGAAATTTGAACTTCCCTTGCCTTTCTTGGCAGGCACCTTAACTAGCTAAAGTTATTGATCCAGGTAGCAAGATCCACACCTCTACATGACTGTTTCCACTCACCGAAAATTTCCAGAAAGTAATCATTTCAGGCTGAAATTGTCCATGCTTGGTCTCAACCCAATGGAAACTCACTTGCATTTGGAAGATGGGAACAGAATCCATCCCCTGATTTGCAGTGGCTGGAGTTGAGGAACAACTAGACTTTTTTCTACCCCAAAATAATGTCTTGTAGCTGCATTTTAAAAATCACTAAACATTAGGAGCTTAAGCATCCCTCAGCCCTGAATACCACAACTGACAAAGCTCCTGTTATTTTTAAGATTTTTTTTAAACCTCCTTTGAGACAAAGTGGTCCCGAGTAGAACATTTTTTTTTTCTTTTAGGTCCAAGTTTTTCAGCTGAAATACTCTACATTTTTAATAGTTGCTTCTCTGATTTTTCTCTTTTTAACTTTGTAACATATTTTACAGCTCCGAGGTGCTGGTAAAATGAGTTTGGAAGGTATTTTTAACATAGATTAAATGCCAAGAGACCCCCACTCTACCCACCAGACATATGCAGCCACAAGTCCTTCTCTTCATGATGCCAAGACAGTCAGATCCAGTGTTTGGAAACACGGATTTCTCAACCACAGAGCGAGCAGGGCTGCAGCTCATGTGTCTCCCCAGCCCCTCACCCAGCGCCCGATACAACGGATGGGTGAGTGGGTGAGCGAGCAATTGAGCATTGTGTCGCCCAAACTTGCAGATGGTCTGGTGAATATTTTACTGATCTGGATATTTCTTAGAAATGTTATAACGTTTCTTTCCTTACAAATGCTCTGTTTCTCCAACTTGAAGGTTATTCTCTCTTTGTCCTTTTCACCACCAGCTACCAGCAGCCACGATACAGAAGCAACAGTTACAAATCCTCAAACCCAAGACCACTCCGAATCAGAGTTGTTTCGGTTGTACGGCAGTCATTGTCCAACATGCCTGGAGACGGCTCCACACTTCCTGACCCCCCTGGCACCCGCCCCCCCACAAACGCAGAATCCATTGTGATCCAAATGGGGCAATGCTTGGATCTTGGGGAAAGATGGAGCAGGGGGGGTGGTAGCAGAAGAGCAGGGAGGAGGCTCTGTTACAGGACAGCAGCATTTAAGCACCTTCTCACCTGATCCTTCATCAAAGCAGCCAGCAGGCTCTGCAAACCCCCCAGGGTCAGGGATGGTCCAGAAGACATGCACGTAATCACAGCTCCACTTGGACAAATCACGAGCTCTAGTGAGCCTTGGGCTCCTAACAGGCAAAAGCCACGTCATTGCTGCCTTGTACTGTCGGGGGCCCGCTGCGATAGCTGGGATATAGGAAGGGGGCGGCTTAAGAAGCATCTGTGGTGGGAGGAAAAGGTGAACTGTGGGAGGTGGCGAGGAAGGAGGGAGGGAGGAAGGAAAAGCAGATGTTGAGTTTCCTCTGGGGCCAGCATGCCCCCGCCAGCTCATTGCGGCTACCACGACGTCCGGGTGCCTTGCGTCCACCCCCTTCACTCACCTGTGCCTGAGCCATTCTCAGTTATCTGGATGACGTGGGCCACGAGGCGGATCTGAAACTCACGTAAAGGACACCAATCTGAATATCAGGTCGCTGAGCTACCTTACGCCTCCCATGCACGTGTGGTTTGCTTCCAATGTAGGGTATGGCTGGAGCGGGGGAACGGGCGTGGAATTCTCCGGAACACGGAACTGCATTACTGAAAACCGTCAGAGGCCTTCGCCTGGGCTCCCGGGGTCCGTGGGCCTGGGCAGTCGGTGCCCTGGAACATGTGATGCTCTGGCCGGGCCAGAAGACCAGATTCTTTGATTAAGCTTCCGACTCGGAATCTCCGGATTGTTCATCTCCCGCTAATGATCTGGGAGGAAGGCTGGGAGGCAAGGTAACAACGCTGCTGGTGGAGCCGGGAGGCGCCCCTGAAATTGTAGTAGCCACCAAAGTACAGAGATGATTACAGGCAGACTAGATCGGAAATGTAGTCCCCACAGCCTTCCCATAAGCAGATAAGGCTCAGCTTATAAAACATTATGAAGGAAAAGGACCCCCCGACACTCGTTACTGGTGCCTCAGAGAGCTGGCTGCGTCTGGCCGTGGGCCAAGGGATGGGCTCCCAAACAGCGCAGGCTCCCAACGGGAGATTCCCAAGCCCTCAGTCCTCCGGACCACTAGCAGGCCCGCCGGGCTCGGTGGCCCGCGAACCCGAGCGCCCACCGCATGCCAGGCGTCTGTGCCGGGTGTCAGGATAGGGACGGGGAGGGGCCCATCTCTGGAAAGCTCCCTGTGTGGTGGCAAATGGTTCTTCCCTTAGAGGAAGTAACGGGACTACAATCCCACCTTGGAAACTTCTGGATGAACCGTAGATTTCCACGCAGGGAAGCCTTGTCTACGTGCGAGTTCCTCTAGCCACGCTGGCCGAGAGCCACCTCTTCTGAGTCAGAAGATACCAGACAAGTGGGAGAGCTGCGAGCCTCGGCAGGGTGGCCGCTTCTCTGCAGTCTGCCCAGGAGGGGAGCGAGACTTCCAGGCCCCTGCCCCGTCTTTTCCCTCCGGTGTTTCCAACGAGCCATATGCCCGGATCACTGAGGGCACTTTTGAAAAAGTTAGATCCCTGACCCTGTCTCGGTCTTGCTGAATTCGAATCCCTGGATTGGATGAAATCTGCTTTTTAGACCACTTTTGCAGGGAACTTTTCTGTCAAGTTAGAAAATCACGGGGTAGTAGAAAGGACATATTTTGGAGCCAGACAAAACAAGATTTGAAATCTGGCACTGACAGTTAATTGACATGATCAACGCTTGGCGACCTGGTTTAATTACCTAACGTCTTTGTGACCCGGCTTCCCATGCAGTAAAGTGGGATAATGCCTAGTATGGTTACAGACTTCGAACAGACTGTGCCAAATACCAGCACCGAAGCCACGAGCGTCATCTCCTCCCGCCTTCACTAAACGCCTGCTCCCCAGAAAATGTCTTATACCAATATTTGATGATTTGGTTCAAATTTAAGTCAAACTTCTCCAGGGTTACCTTATGGGTTTATCCCTAGCTATGACAAGAAGAGTTTTATTCACTAATTTTAAAACTCTAAGGAGCATATTATAAATAGGAAAGATTCAGGGGACTGAGTTGGTTTTAGCCATGGGGATGAGTTATGGTTACCCTTCCCTAGAGAGACAAAGTCCGTTATATCCTAAAGAACTGAGAGCGAGAGGTAAAAATCTAGGGAGAATTACAGGAAAGGAGAGAGCCACCAATACATCCCCTTACCCTCCTGTAATGAGCTACCCTTTATGACATAATGAGGATGCAGTATATAAAGAGCACCGGACTAGGAACCCGAAGACCTGGGTTCAAATCCCAGCCAGCCATAACTGGACAACTCAGTTCTCTCTGAATCTCAGTCACTTTCCCCATAAAATGAACGATGTAGGCTGCTAAAATCCTATTGCATTGCCTCATGGCTTTCATATCTTTTCAAAGTACAGAATTTTCCACTAACAGTCACATAAATGCAGCATAAATGTGCATTATGGTGCACATAAATGCCGGCACCAGAGTATTGAAGAGCAAGGTGAGCACCTACGAAGCACAGATCTTGAATGTCTCACTGGAGTCTGACCTTAGCGATTACCCTGAATTTGCCGATCCTTGACCCCTTTGACACTCAAGTAATTTGGCTGCAGCCCCAAGTTCTCGGTAAAAACAGGAGTGGGTAAAAAAAAATAAATAAATAATACATTTAAAAATAATAACAATAAAAAATAAATAAAAAATAAAAAAACAGGAGTGGGCTAAGTGTCCCCAAGACCCCTCTCCCTGGATGCTCCTGGCAGGAGGCAGCCGAGAATACTTGATAACCTGGATAGAACTGAGGTCTCTCCAAGATAAAGAGACAAAAGGTAAAACTGTCCAGTTTGTTTTCCAAGAAAGTCTAGAGATGCTCATCAGGAGGTGAAAACCCACCCAATAGGGCAACCTAAGAGCTGCAACCACAATCTCTACCACCAGTGACCTAGCAGAGGCCCAGATATGCCTCTCCCTGTCATGATCTTGGCATGGCCCACAGCTGGGTTACCCTTGGGTTGAGATATTCCTGCTTGAGCACCACGGGAGAGGAGCCATGAACAGGATACTTTGAGAAAGAAACAACTGGGCCAGAAAAACCTAAAGAACATTGCACTTCATTAGGAATATACAGGCCTTGACATAACCTTCCCTAACTTTGCCCTTTCTCTACTCTCTAACGCGTCTGCATTTCCTTCCATCTTTCCCTTCTTCTCTCCCTTCTTAAGGATGCGATGTCACCTAACCTGACAGCTTTGTATCACTCCTCCCTGATGGCTCCTCTCGCTCCTGGATGACCACCTGGTCCTGGGTGACCACACACCATCCTGTCCTGGAAGATCACAGCAAAACTGACTCTTCTCTTGGACCTTCCTATTGGCTCATCTTCCTCTACACTTCCCTTACATGTTGGTTTCCAGGAATCCAGCCTGAGCCCTTTGACTTCTTGGTTGCACCTTCTCTCCTCAGGCTATTGTATCCATACCTGGGACCCCAACTATCACCTTCAGACCACAGACTCCCAAATAAAGATCAGAGTTCCAAATTCAGTCGTAAGAGTCTAACCCTTAGATCTTAATTGTCCCTTTGGGCTCTCTTTCTAGGTCCAAGAGAAGAAGGCCTAGGCTACAGGAAGGAGCCTACAGGAGGTTGCTCCTCAGAAGGTCTTGTCCCGAAGAAGCCAGTCTGAGCACATTTCCTGTTTTCCTATTCAAACTACTCCCCTGTCCCAATCCCACAGCCAATAAAGCAGGATAGGAAGTGGTGCAAAGGTGTCAGCACCTGATCTGAGTCCCCTTGCCACACACAGGCAACTTACCTCGTCTCTCCAAGTTTTGTCACATCATCTGTGTTGAACAGTTTGTAATAGTATCCACAGCGTGGAATCATTATACGTCAAATGAGACGATGCCTACAAGGTGCTTAGCACAGTGCTCAGCACTCAGAAAGAGCTCAGCGTCGGCTATTATTGTGTCTGCAGTTATTACGCAAAAATGGCAGTTCTCACTCAGACGTCACCATCTCAATAGGAAAACGAAATCCATTTCAATGCTTTCTAAGTCGTCTAACCTTTTTCTGCCCCCATAGTTACATACAATCCAAACGGTGGGTGCCAGGGCCTGAGGCCACGGGTGGAAAAGGCTCAGGAGGGAAAAGGGTTTTCCTTCTTTGGAGCTTCTTTGCTAAGTACAAGCTTCTCCCATCCACCAGGGAGAGCGAATTCCCGCCAAACATCCTCCAATCCGGGCTGATGCTTAAAGGAAAGACTCATTGGTGAATTCAAACTGCAATAAACAAAAGAAAGGGCCATGAGGCAAAGTCAGGGAAACAGGGTGCTGAGCACAGGAAAGATGTTTTTTTTTTTTTTGTATAAGAATTTACTTTGGGCAAATCTGCTCTCCCCTGGAACTCCACCTCTTCCCTGGAAATTGAAATTCCCTATTCCCACTCGGAAACAAAATGGGTGGGGAAAAGTAAGCTCGAAATCCCACAGGGGACAAGGGACAGGAGAGATCAATCCTTGACCAATCATAGTAATTCTGCCATTTGCATCACTAGCCCCTGGAAAAAATAACCACAAGAGTCTCCCCGCAGCTTCAGTCTGCGCGGCTTCGCTGGGCTGTGTGAGAGCCCCCTCGCTGTGGGGCATGTGCACTCCTCCCTGCCCCAGTCCCAGCTTGCATTTTCCTTTAGAAAGCGACACTCAGCTCACTGGAGCCTGCTGATTATGAGGGTCCACAGACCCAAATGAATCATAGAAGCAGCCAGATTGCACAAATACAAATCCTCCGCATTGTGTCTTACGCCCGCACTAACCTTCTCATACGGCCTCTGCTCCCAGCATCCCTTTCTCTGATTACCTCATCCATACCCAAAGTACAATTAGTGCATTCAAGCACTAGAGACAGCTAACAAGGCTAGGGAGAGTGCAACAAACAACCTCCTGATTCCTGGAATCTAGACACAACACAAAAGCAAAAGAAATTTCCAAAGAAATAGTATCTGCAGCTAGTGCTGTGGGGGGCCATCCAGATCTCCCCCTCAGCCCATTCCCCCAGCTGCCAACAGTGCTGGCTCTGGAGGGCACAACGGAGTCCCTTTCTGGGCTATGTCCTTAAGCTAAGAAGCCGCCTCTCCCAAGTTTATACTTTCTTCCCAAAGACAGACAGCATCCAATACCAGGCCGACGTGGGGGCCTCAAAGCCGGACCTCCCTAAGTGGGGAGCGATTCTGAATGGCCGGCTCAGGCCCCGCGCTCCCGTAAGGCTGGTGAGGGCCTCTGCCTGGACTACACTGCACTTCAACTCCTTCTGCCCAACCCCATTCCCCTCGCTCCCAATAAACTCCCATGTGCAAATCCGTCTCACTCTCCGAACGTGACCTAAAACAGTAGCCCAGTCAGTCTAATATTTCAAGGTTCAGTGAAACTGGTATTTCAGAAACTTCCATCAAGACTTGACGCACTCCTTAAGGTCCATGGAAATGGTCATGGGGTAATCTTTGGTATCACACAGCCAGCCATCAACTTGCTCCACAATGAGAGGGATATTGAGCTCTGGGGAATAAGAAAGCTGGATTAGAGCCAACACGTTTTGGGTTCAGTCCCAGAGCTTCTTCAGTGTGCCCTTAATCAAGTTTTTTTTTAGAGCAATGCTTCTCGAATGATCAGTGGTGAAGGACCATTGTCATTTTCAGTCTATCACATACCAACAGTATTTTTACATCCAAAAATACATATACGCTTATGCATTTAATATATATTATAAACTATATTTTTATAAAGTAAAATAAAATAAATTATAACTCCCCGCTTAAGTGTAGACTGTACATAGTGACTTCCTTCAAGAGTACACTATAAAAGGGGACCTGGGAAGATAATATTTCAGCAGAGAAACCTGACAAACATGACCTTACCCAGATGATCAAGGTCAACATCAACAATAATAAGTCATGTTGGCAATACGTTGCCTCGATATGACGTGATGAATATGGCCCTTTTCCTCTCTGGTCTTCCTGCCAAAAACCCATAAGCCCAATTTAATCATGAGAAAACATCTGACAAATCCCAATGGAAAGATATCCCATAAAACTCCCTACCAGTATTCCTCAGAACTGTCAAAGTCATCACACCAACAAAAATCTGAGAAAATTGTCACAACAAGGAGGAGCCTAAAAAGACACAACAACTAAAGGTATTGTGGTATTTGGATGAGAGCCTGGAATAGAAAAAGGATGTCAAGTTAAAAACTAAGGAAATATCAGTAAAATATGAATTTAGTTCGTAATAATGTATCAATATGGGTTCAATAATTATAACAAACGTACCATATTAATGTGATATATTAATAATAGGGGAAACTTGGTGGCAGAGGCTATGAGAACTCTCTGCATTATCTTCTCAATGTTTCTGTAAATCTAAACTTGTTCTAAAAAAATAAAGCTTCTTATAAAAAATAAATTACGGGTGCCTGGTTGGCTCAGTGGGTTAAGTGTCCGCTTTTAGTTCAGGTCCTGATCTCAGGGTTTTGGGATCAAGTCCTGCATGGGGCTCCCTGCTCAACAGGGAGCCTGCTTCTCCCTCTCCCTCTGTCCCTTCCCTGCCCTCATGCTCTTTCTCTCTCTCTCAAGTAAATAATAAATAAAATCTTTAAAAATAAATTCATTTGGGGAATATAAATAATAGTGAAAGGGAATAAAATGGAAAGGAGAAAAAATAAGTGGGAAATATAAGAAAGGGAGACAGAACATGGAAGACTCCTAACTCTGGGAAATGGACTAGAGGTGGTAGAAGGGAGGTGGACGGGGGGTGGGGGTGACTGGGTGGCAGGCACTGAGGTGGGCACTTGACGGGATGAGCACTGGGTGTTATTCTGTATGTTGGCAAATTGAACACCAATAAAAAATAAATTTATTATTAAAAATAATAATAAAAAATAAAAATAGATTAAATTAAATATAAATGAATTTTTAAAAAATATACATAAGCCTGTTTTTTTAATGAGTAAAAGTAAATAATTTCTTTATTTGAGAGAGGAGAGAGTGAGCTTAGTGGGGAGCCTGCTTCTTCTTCTCCTGTTCCCCCTACTTGTGTGCTCACTCTCTCTCTCGCTCTCTCTGTCAAATAAATAAATATTTTTTTAATGTTTCTAAATGCTTACTCTCACATTCTGTGCCTGTATTGCCACCAACCAGTAATAAGTGACTCCCAGACAGACACCCATCTGAAGACCATACTCTGGGGAGTTGTCCACCTGATGCTGGGGCCCATTTTCCTCATGCGTAAAGGAAAACATGGGACCCGATGATCAGATCTTCATGTTTCTTCACAGATAGCCTCTGGGATGCTATAAGTGATCACGATTTGCAAACAATGGGTGCTCAGAACCAGGTGTCTAGAACAAGCCCCTTCTCCATGACAATAGCATAAGGTAAGCACTGTTCAGTTTTATAAACAGCTATTTCTCCCAAAATTTCTTTAATTCAAACCGCAAAAATTGTACTGCCTCTAAGATTTTTTTTTCAATCTAGAACTAGAAAAGGAAGAAATAAAACATAAGAGTAACACCACATGTTCAGACTGTCATAGATGGTCCTCAAGCCAGGATAGCAAGTGTTCCTTTTCTCTTTCTCTCTCTCTCTCTTTCTCTCTCTCTCTCTCAGAAGCCCTAGAAAACCAAGAGAATCCTCTTGTGCCAAGAGATTTTTGGAGTCATAACCCAGCTGTAATTGGCCAGGAACCAAAGGTCTGTCAGCAAACCGTGAATTGTCAGAGTTGAGAGAGGGTACACTCTGAGAGAAGACACACCACAGATTGGGAAGTCGGTAAACTGAGTGGAAAGCAAACCTTCCAATGAGCAAGAAGGAGGGGGAAAAATCGATAGTTGAAAAACAGATGGTATCAACCTGTCCCATCAAATAGGTTTTTGAGATGTCAATGGAGGGTTTCAAAACAACTCAGAGAAACAGTTATACATCTAAGACAGTCAGAGATGATTCAGTTTCTTGTGGGTCTTGGAAAGCCTAAAGTTGATGCCCACAACTGAAGCCCCAAGAAACAGGAAGCAGATATAGCAAAAGCCGGTAGGGAATTTGAACCATGAGCATATGCCAGTACTCAACCACCATGAGTGAGAATGAAGGATATTTAAATATTAGAATTTGGAGAAGAATTTAAATATTGAAACACTTAGGTTCCATGTACTATTCATATATTATCTCCTACTAATTAAATATTACTCCTTTTATTTTTTATTAGAGAGAGTGAGAGAGCATGAGCGGGAGGAGGAGCAGAGGGAGAGAGACAAGCAGACTCTGTGCTGAGAATGGAGCCCAATGTGGGGCTCGATCTTATGACCCTGAAATCATGACATGAGCCAAAATCAAGAGTCAGACGCTTAACTGACTGAGCCACCCTGGTATCCCTAGATATTATTTCTTAATTAAACTTCTATTCTAACTCCTCTGTGGTCCATCTCCTCGCAATAGAGTTGGTCTAGATATTTGATCTATAGGTCAAAATTTCTAGAGATGGGATATGTCAGCAAAGGTAATATTACATAAGAACCATTCATTAGTCAGAGTATGCTAATTGCTATAATAACCTCAAATCTCAAAATTCTAGTTGCTTTACACATCAAAGGTGGTTCAACTCAGTCAACAGTAAGAGCTCTGCTCCGGGTGGTCATTCAGGAACCAGTTCCTCCCAATGTTGTGGTTCCTTCGTCTTAAACTCAAACCAGTGGAGGGAGATATGGGAGTGGAGAATGGAGAAAGCCCATCTATTCCTACTTTCCTTTGCCTCAAAAGGATATAACTACTATTTCTTACATTCCATTGGCAAGAACTTGCCACATGACCTCACTAGATATAAGAGTCCTGGGAAATATTTTGACTAATGTGCCCAGGAAGAAGAAACAGGTTTGGTGAACACTGAGCCAGATGCCAGGAGTAATTACAAGAGGAACTCCCAGAAGGCCGCCCAAACTTGTTGGTTGTTGATATTTTCACATATCTCAGATAGTAACATCCTAGAAAACATGGGCACTGTCTGGACAATTTTCTTACTAGCACCTGAGTCAGTGCCTCATCTGTTAACACTTATTCATAGAATTAAAGTGTGTGGAGTCTGACTGCCTTTATTTCAATCCAGATTCTGCTACTTGTGTGCTGTGCAACCAACAGCACAGGTTGGTTATAGCAACCAGAGGATAGGTTATACCTCCTCCTGACACCTCAGTTTTCCCGTGTGTACAATAAGGATATTGGTACTTATTTCATAAGATTGTAGAAGTTTAAGTAAGATGATTCTTACAATGCACTCTGCATAATTCCCAGCACATTACTTTTTAACATTTGTTAATACTTCCTGCAATACCATAAGGGCTTTGCGTCAATAAAGTAACACCACTCACAACCACCAAATGAAGTAGGAACTATGTTCTCTAATTTACATACAGAAAAACAGGTTCAGAGGAGATATTCCATCCCAAGTCATACCACTAGTAAGTGGAAAATATATTTGTGATGTACAGTCTATGTTTTGACATATTATACACCTGTGAAACTGTCACCACAATCAAGTCATGAACATACCCATCACCCCCCAAGAATTTCTTCACGCACCTATTGTTGAAAAGACTACCCTTTCTCCACGGAATTGCCTTTGCATCTTCATCAAATATCAATTAACTGTAGATATATGAATTAATTTTTCCACTATATCCATTGACATCTGTCCATCTTGACATTGTTAGCCTTCTATTTTGATCATTGTAGCTTCATAAAATGTCCTGAAATTAGGTAATAGGAGTCCTCCGACTTTGTCCTCTTTCAAAGCTGTTTGGCTATTCTAAAGCCTTTGCACTTTTATATAAATTTTAGATCAGCCTCTTAATTTCTAAAATAAATAAATAAATAAAAATAAAGCCTATTTTGAATCTATAGATCAATTCTGGGAAAACTGACAACAATATTGAATCTCCCAACCCAGGAATTTAGTATATTTCTCTATTTATTTACATATTCCTTAATTTCTCTTAGCAAAGCTCAGTTGTTTAGAGTACACAGATAGTGCTATTATTTTAATGACTCCTCCATGTCCATATTATTTCTCTACCTGAGTCTATCACAGAGAATCATATATTAACATTCCTCTTGTGTCCTCCCTGTACTTCCGTTCTCTCATCTGCAAAGAGAGAACAGAAACATCTACCTCACGGTGTCAGATGCAAAACTGCCCGTGTAAATCAACTACCCTTTGTGGCTGTTGCACAGTGCTACTGGTCTGCTGATAGGGCTAATACATCTTATTTCATAAAAAGACAAAGAGGAAAATAGAGGAATTATAAGGATGAGGCAACAATGTGTAGATTCAAAGCAAAAGACATCTGAACTGATAAGATAGAGACTAATGAAGGATCCAATGGCCACAGCAGTAGGAACTGCTCGTGAATTAACCCCACGACTCAGATAACCGAATGAGGTGCTGCTGCGGCAGAAGCATTGATTCTCATGGCTCGACAGAGAACACATAGTCAGAAACTGCTGGGTGTACTTACATTAAGAGATTAGCTCGTGATGTTCCAGCTTTAGGAACGAGACTTAGAAAGGATTACAAAGTAATCCAGAGGAGGAGCGCCAGTGTGCGGCAATGTACATCCTCTGCATATTTGGGCAGCCGATAACTTTCCCCGTGCCCTGGTAAGAGCTGGATAACGCTGGCATGGCAAGCTCTCATATATCCGAGCCTCTATTTATCTGGTGATGCAAGAAAGGCCACAACTGCCAGGAAAGAGGGTTCCATCTCCCCAGAGTTGGCGCTCCACAGCGGAACAGGAAGCATACTACTAAGCGCATAAAACCTACACTAACGTCTTAATTGACCCATCCTTTTCCAAGTGTAAATACACTTATAATTAGATTCCTAAAATGTTTTGTATTGGTTAGTGGATGTCGGAGAGAAGATTCATTAACCAAGGTAACTAGCACTTGCTACCACAACAAGTAAACCAGAAATCTTAGAGGCTTAGCACCACGAAGGTTAGTTGATATGTGTTGGGCATCCGTCCTTCATGTCATAGCTACGTTATCTCTCACTGGTGGCCTCCAAAGATGTCATACTAGGTCAAGGGTGCCATAGAATGCCATGGAGGAGTTACACTGGCTCTTAACTGCATCAACTCAGAAGACCCACCCACAGTCCATTGACGAGAAGTAATCACATGGCTGGAGACTAACTCCAAAGGAAAGTAGGAAACATAGAGGAGCGAGCGCGTAGTGAGCAGTAACTATATTCCTGCAGATAAACCTAGTTCTTTCCCCCACTCCACGTCCTCTTCCCCGCCAGAAATGGTAGGAGAATAAAAAGATACTTTTTAAGCAAAGGGTCTGCTTTGAGGTGTGTTACCCGGACAGGGGTATTAGAAAGATGGAAATCAAGTCATAGTGATGAGAGAGACTGCTCATATTTGTGGAAGGAATTTAAAGCCTATTCTCAATGACAGTATTTCTGTACCCAAAATTCACAACCCAAATGCTCTGGTGTGACAGGAGAGGCCACAACTTGCCACCACCTCCAATGATCCACTGAGTCCTTCCTGTCCCCACAATTCTGGGCTCTGCAGAGATGGAGGCCTTGACCCTAAAAGGGTACATTCTTGCCAGAGGACACATTAATGTGTCCCATTAAACCCTAAGTTCTGACTGTTGAGGACATGTTGGTCTCCTAGTGTCCTGGAATCACAGGCAAAAAGAATAGTCAGGATATTGTCTTATTATCTCTGTAGTTATATCCTCTTTTTCATTCCTGATATTTGTTATTTGTGTTCTATTTTTTTGTTCTTAATCAGTCTAGCTATAGGTCTGTCCGTTTTATTGATCTTTTCAAGAACCCATTTTACCTACGTATCTGTATATTTAAAGTGCAACTCTTGTAACTAACATAGTTTTTCTAATGTTTATTTTTTTAATTTCTGTTCTTATCTTAATTAGTTCCATCCTTTTGCTGAATTGCGATTCAACGTGCTCTAATATTGCTAGATTTCTAAGATAATAACTCAAGTTATCAATTTGGAATTTTCTTCTTTTATAACATAAGCCCTTAAAGATATAATTTTACCATAATTACTGTTATGATAGTTGGATTAAAATCCATATATCTGCTAATGCCAACATCTGAGTAACCTCAGGATTGATCTACACCAATTATATTTTCTTTTGAGAAATATTAAGGGGTGCCTTAATATTTAATAATATTAATATTTAATAATATTAGGGTGGCCCAGTGAGTTAAGTGTCCGACTCTTGGTTTCAGCTCAGGTTGTGATCTCAGGGTTGGGAGATCAAGCCCCACATCGAGCTCTGTGCTCATTGTAGAGGCTGCTTTAGACTCTCTCCCTCTTCCACTGCCCCCTCCCTCTCTCGTGTTCTCTCTCCCAAATAAGTAAATCTTTTTTTTTTTTTTAATATCAAGAACCCTATTCTTGCTCTTTGTATGTCAAGTAACTCTAGACAGTATCCTGGACATTGTGAATTTTTTCTTGGGAGGACTCTGGGTTCTATTATACTTCTCCCAAAGAGTACGCTATTTTTGTTTTGGCAAAACTACAAAAAAAAATTTAAGTACTTTATATTTTGGGCAATAGTTCATATTTCAGTTCAATTTACTTACCTTTTACTGAGTTGCTTGCAGTGTGCCACATACATTCATGAGCCAGAGGCCAGGCAGAAATTTGGGAAGTTTATAGAATTTAGGGCTCCCTTCTCTGGCTGTCTCCTTATAGAGATTTCTTCAATGGCTTTGGTTGCTTTCAACTCTTTTCCTCTAATTCTTTCTTTTTAAAGATGTACTTATTCATTTATTTGAGGGAGCGAGCGAGAGAGAGCACATGCACAAGCACGCACAAGGGGGGGAGGGGCAGAGGGCGAAAGCAGACTCCCCATTGAGCAGGAACCCTGAAGTAGGGCTCCATCCCAGGATCCCGAGATCATGACCTGAGACGAAGTCAGATGCTTAACCAACTGAGCCACTCAGGTTCCCCAAAATGATTTTTTAAAGGATTTATTTATTTATTTGAGAGAGAGAGTGCAGAGGGGAAGGACATGGAAAGAGGGATAGAAAGTCCCAAGTGGACTCTGCACTAAGCATGGAGCCAGACTTCAGACTCAATCCCTCGACCCCGAGATCACAACGCATGACAAAACCAAGAGTCAGACACTCAACCAACTGGGCCACCCAGGCACCCCTATCTCTTTCCTCTAATTCTTCAGGTCAAAAATACTATGGACATTGCCTCCAGCCTATACGTCAGCTAAAAACCATAAATAAGGAATGAATTCCTTGTCTTGTCCTCTCATCCAAGTGCCAACCACCCTCCACAATCTGTTTGCATTTATTCACTTTCCAGTGCTTTCAGGTAGCTGTTCTTTGTACTTTTCACCTGCCGTCAGTTTGGTAGCACACGTAGCCATCACAGGAGTGAAAACCAGTATGCATTTTTAAAATAACATTTAGGCATAAGACATTTAAGCGTGCAAGGTAATGTCTTATATTCATTTCTTTCATGACAAGAAGACTTAGAGGAGGAAAAGAGCACAAGACAGCTTAGAAGTGAAGAGTGAATGTCTCTAGAAAGGGAGAAAACACAGAAGGGGAGGAATAGCCATGAAAGACAACCTGACGTTGAGTTAGGGTTGACTAGGCCAAATCTGGCTAAAGTGATAAACAGTATTGGTTAACATATTTGGAAGGCCACGTGGCTGTGCTCAATACCTTCTACTTGCCCAGAGCTACTTTCCACTCTTCTGCACCTGCTCTCTGCCCCCAAACCCAACCTGTATGAGCCGTGGGCTTCATCAAGAGCCCCCTTCCCTGTGGCTCCCATTTGAATTCAGCCAGTGGTGAGTATCTGCAGGAGATCAAAGAGAGGGAAGATAAGTGAGGTCAGAAAAAAACTTTTTTCCACAGGATTTCCCAAGTAGGTTTTTGTGGGTAGATTGTATCCCTCCACCAAAGGCCATGGTTCCTGTCAGGAGGCTCTCTCCAAAGACTCTGGGTTCTGGTAAACACTCCTCTCCTGTCCCTCCAGACTAAGCGTCGGTAATGGCTGGGGTCCCATCACATCCATTGCTGCTTCTCCTAAATCCAACGCACATCTTGGCTAATAGCTCCTTTGCTAAACTCTTCCCAGTGGGAGAGTGCACCATCTGTTTCCAGCCAGATCCCACCAGATAGAGGATTCTCAGAAAAAAAGTGACTGTAACAGGTCCTTGGAAACAGAAGATGGTAAAGTACCAGCCCACATGCTGGTAAGCAGTGGAGGAGAACTCGACTGCCTCCAAAAACAGTAACTCATAAATTTCATTTATATGTATTATTATCATTATATTTAATGCTAATATTCTAGTTGAATAGGTATTGATACCATTTCTATTAAAGGTAAGAAAACTGCGATTTTAAGGCAGAGTGTAATCACTGGGATCCCTGACCTCCCTCGGACTACAAGTCCTACCAACTTCCCACTATACCCAGACCCTTCCCGTTCAGACAACACGTGCCACCGGTGCTGAAATTCAGAGCTCTCCAGCATCAGGGCCGGACATTAAAGTCTTTGAAGCCCAGGGAAGGGAGCGGTCATTCCAGCTTTGCTGTTTGTTAAAACCCAAATCCTGGGGAAATAGCACACGGCAGATTGAGCCGGTTTAGAGATCTGAGTTCATTGGTCAGAGACTCCTCTTATATTTATTTTTAAAAAACTGTAAAAGAAACTTCACTACAATATGGGGGTTGTCGCATGTACAACTCATCTAATGATGTCTCCTTACCATGAACCCATGGCTCCCCAAGAATTCCTAAATTTATGATAGTGAATTAAAGTCAGCAGAATAGACTAAGACCTCGGGCTCTGGAGGCAGATCAGAGGTCCTGGTACAAATCCTGCTAGTAGCTAGTAGCCTGCTAGCAAGCAGTATAACTTTTCTCATCCTCAGTTTTCTCTCATCTATAAAATGGAGATGATGATAATATCCACATCATAATATTAAATAAGATTTAATGTATTTGTTTATTAAAAACTTATGCATTTTAGTGCTTAATGTGGGACCAGGCTTACTGTAATTGCTCAATAAAATGTAACTAATAATTACACCTAGATACTAATTTACGGCAAAGATTCATTTTGCCGTAAGATGGCCTATAAATATTAAAAGAAAAATCCTTTTAGACACATATAAAAGACACAATTTGAAATTTACAAAGAAATTTAAAAAAAAGAACCCAACACTTCTCCCACTTCCATTTTAATTAAAAAGGAAGAGATTCTGGAAGTTTCTGGCCCTCCAAATAAGCCTATCATTCCCTAAAGTAAAAGCTATCTACCACTAGTCATAAAATATAACAGAAAGTTGTGTGCTCAATTTATTTTATAGTTTCTTACTTATTGTTTTCCATTTCCTGTTTTACAGCTGTAAACTTCCCTTAAACTTTAGCTAAAAGTATTCTTGTCATTGAATCACCTAATTTCTTAGTATAGAGTCTGGATAGGAGGATGTTCCCCATCCCACACCCCCACCAATGAGCTGAAAAGGGCGTGTCGCTGTTTGGGCTATGCAGTTTGCCCTTGTACGTGCTTATAACCTTGACATTTGATGTAGGTGAGGTGCTCTAATGAACAATCTTGGATCAAGATTTTGACCATGGAAGGCATTCCGTAAGTATTTGGAAACGGATTTATTGACCAGAAATGGGAATGTTTAAATAGCATTTGTTCATCTTCCACATGGAGACCAGAGGATCCCCCCTTTAAAGGTTTTTTGACCTTTGAAATCTTGTATCCTAGAATTGCACTAAGTGTGTGTGTGTTGGGGGGGGGGGGGGGGCTCCAGTCTATCTTCCTCTTGGTAAGTGCATGAACAAGGCCAAAATCACCGAGTCTGCCCTGCCTGTGCAAAGCTTCAGGGTAGCTTTCTCCCCAGCCGCTGGCTGTCAGCGCAGAAGCAGAGACTCCTTGGGGACATTATCCCACAGAGCTGGGTTCAAGGCCAAAGTGTGGCCTGTTGCAGAATCAGAACCTAATAAATATCTCTCACACGCTCACAAATAGAAATGGCCACAAAAAATACATTAATATCATAATCCAACATTTGGTTGGTTTTTTGTTGTTGTTTGCTTCCTTCATAACCGGTTTCCGTTCTGAAAAACTAGAAGCAGGTTGCAGCCGTTGGGATTCGTTCCCTGAAGTACAGCGAGCATGCGGCGGTTTGAACCCTGCACTTCACGCACCCAAATCTGAACCTCCACCTTCCTCCTCTTGGACATTCCAGCAAACACAGATTTCTGCTGTGTGCAGATGGTCGATCAGACGGACCGCAAGACCCCACAACTCAAGATTTTGTACATTTGTGACAATTTGCGTCAACCATAAACGGGTACCATCTAAGCCACAACGGTTTTAGGACTCTGAAATCTTGGATCAGATAAGTTTAGACAGCTCTATGGAGTTTAGCTTAAAATATTATAATGACTTCAGTGATTCTGAAGATTTTGCTCTTTCCTTCATAGTACAACCAGCTGATAAGACAGACAGGACTGCTAGTATTGCTAATATGAAAGTTACTAAAAAAAATAGATAAATAAAATAAAATAAAAGTTACTAGACTGCTTGATAGACAGCCTTCAGCAAAAAACACTGTCGGTGACCCAAGATAGCACATCACCGTGGCCACGATTACCTTAGGCGTTTCAACCACTGGTTAGGGCATCATTGAAGAATGGGAGGCACTGAGCTCAGTGGTGCTGCCTCAGGCTCGGGGACCCGCCAAGCCCGCTGCCAGGAAGGCTGGCTGTCACGCAAAGTGGCTGGGAGGCGGCTGCCTGTTGCGAAGTGGTGAGGCCGTGGTACCACGGGGCATGCTGCCCTGCCCACCACAATCCACGCACCAGCGGATGTCACAAGCGGGGCGCCAGCTTCCACTGCTGCAGGGCCTCCAACCGTGTCCAGCATCAGGCACACCCCGGGCCCTGGCCTCTGGGAGGTGGAGAGACCGGGGCGCTGCCTGCATCCTGGGGAGAGTCCCTCCGACTCTCCCAAAACAGGAGGCTCTTGAGCCTCTGCTCCAGTGTGCCTCCAATGTGCACACACTAGAGACTGGAAAAATCAAACCCCACAGCTACGATAAGGGCCCTGAGAAGCAGCAGACTTCCTGAGTCTTGAAAAGAAAGGGGGTTGGAAGCTCTTTTCTCCCCGCCGCCTGTGTTTTCTTAGGCGCCGCCGAAGTCCAGGCCTGCCTCTCCCAGTCTCTCTGGTGAACGGAGGGCAGAAAGCTGCCGGAAAAGTAGGGCTGCGGGGCCAAGGAAAGGATACAAAACCCTCAGAAAGAAGGTGTGTAATATTTTTGTTGAATCAAATCATGATTTTGTAAGGGGAAAAAAAAGACACACATAAAAGTCCATTTAATGTTTGGCAAAAAGGGAGAAAAAAAAAAAAAAGAGCTTTCTGTGTTCAGTGCAAACTCACTTCAAGGGAGCTGAAGGTCAAATTACCAGCCTGTGACATGTGGAGATTGGCTGAGTGGGCTAACGGTAACTCAAGCTGCAGTGCTCCTGGCCTGTTCCCGAGCCCATAAACTATACAGAAAATGATCCTGTTTGCTGAATTATTTTCAATTGCAACAGCTGCTATAACAACTCAGAAAAATTTAATATGTATATACAGGCCTGGTGAGTAACCACTTCAAAATATAAATTTGGGGGGTATGCGATTATAGATATATATATAAGTATATATAAAATATTGATATATAACATATATGAAAATACCAAATATATATGTATTCAGTATTAGCCCACAATAAAATGTCTCCCTATAAAACCTTCTTTAACCAAACCTACCCATAACAAACCGTAATACAGAGCTTCACAAACCCTTCCACTTCTACTCCTGGGAATATTAAAGGATATCTCAAAAACAGTCTTCAATAAGCATGAAAGTCCGTTGGAATCACTACTTTGCAAGCTAGTCCACAATACACCCAGGTTTAGCTTAGTTTAGTTTCCTTATTTTTTATTTAGGCATAACTGACATATAACATTATACGAGTTTCACATGTAAAACATCATGATTCGATATTTGTATATATTGCAAAAACATCGCCACGGAAAGTCTAGGTAACACGCGCAGTTAATTTTTTTTTTTCTTGCGATGAGAACTTTTAAGGTCTACTTTCCTAGACTTGTGTTTATGTTAATATAAAAGTAACTTCCCTCAAATCTTAAAGTGAAATCCACACTTAAGGAAATTGCATTGTGTCCTGCCTGTGGCCTTGTGTTCCCTTGGACGAAGCGCACGTACACCTGGGGCAGCTCTGGGCCAGCTTGCCCGCTGGCCCCAGGAGCGTGGGAGGGAAACCTGCTGCTGTCCCCCTGCGGAGCCGCTCCCACATCCAGGCCATTGGAAATTGCTCCTGCAGGTTTCCTGCTTGCTGCGCTTCGCCTTTGTCATTGTTGTTGTTTTCATGAGTATTGC
The DNA here is from genome assembly GCF_048418805.1 of Vulpes vulpes. NCBI lineage: Eukaryota > Metazoa > Chordata > Mammalia > Carnivora > Canidae > Vulpes > Vulpes vulpes. The sequence continues at coordinate 1,645,218 of NC_132785.1, forward strand.
AGTGGGAAGATGGAATTCCTAAAATGAAGCTTCTCCATTTGGGGTCACCCAGTAACTTAGGAGAGAGATGTAAACCTGTGATTTCCCTCATTACATGTGCTCGGGAAAACCAACCGTGAAGAGCAGGTGATCTGATTAGGAGGCCGGAGAAAGCACATGATCTCCGACCCTCACCTGACTATCTTGGTTACCATAGGCCGCCATGCCTTTCCCCAACCACCATGTAGGCCCAAAGCCATTACCTGATTTGATAAAATAGACTCTAAGGAATATGTAGAATAAGATAATGATGATTGAAAGTGTTAAATTAAAAATGCAGGAAGCCAGATAATAATGTAAATAAAAATAATACTCAAATCATGAACAAAAATAAGAGATAAAAAAAATTTAAAAATAAGAGATAATAAAGGTAGAAGAATTTTTCTGTCTGCGTTTGGTTCTGTTTGTATTTTCTCACCTTTATCACGGAAGTTTTCTAATCTACAGGAAAGCTGAAGAATAGTAAAGTCAATACCTTTTTATCTTTTCTTCAGATTCAAGAATCATTGTCATTTTGTGAAACTTGCTTGACCCATCTCTCTCACGTATGGCCTAAGGGATAGTCGCCCCCAGGATATTCTCTGCCACAACCCTCTTACCATTATCACACCTAAGAAGATCAACAATTATTCCACCCCATGTTCGAGTTTCCACAACTGTCCTAAGAATGCCTTTGCTAACTGTTTTGTTTTGTTTTGTTTTAGAACCAGCATCTAATCAAGGCTCACAAGTGACATATGGTTAATTCTTTTTGACATCTTTTATTTAATCTGGGACACACTCTCATTATTTTTCCCCTCCGTGATGTTGGCTCTTTCTTGCATTTGTCTAAATATATCCTCTTGCTATTGTCTAATTTTTTCTCGATCTCTTGTTTGAAAGGAAGAATTTTTAAAAGATGGATTAAAATATACAAATAATATTTGATTGAAGGCAGCAAAAAATAGTTATTAAATATAAGTAAGCAAGTAAGATACAAAAATTAGAGGAAAATGGAAAGTACTGGATAGTTGAGCTTAAGCTAGAAAAAATTTTAGCAATGAAACTTTAAGAATGATAAATTTGAGGGCACCTGGGTGGTACAGTCGGTTGAGCATCCAACTCTTGGTACCTGCTCAGGTCGTGATCTCAGGGCGATGAGATCAAATCCCACTTCGGGCTCTGCACTCAGCGCACAGTCGACAAGATTCTCTCTGCCTCTTCGTCTGCCCCTCCTCCTTGCGCTCATTCTCTCTCTAAAATACATAAATAAATCTTTTAAAAAATGATAAATTTGAAACTTAAGGTGCAAAACTAGGTAAAAACCAGAATTAAAATCTATTTTAACCAAAAGAAAATATTTGAATACACGTACATATATAAATGAGGAGTAACAATAGGTCCTAGGACGGTGATCAGTACATAGTCATCGCTATGTAACTGTTTTCTATCATTATCATCATCATCGCCACAAAAAAAGATATTGAAAAATTAAACTTATAACAAGAAACCTGAAGTATAGGTGAAAAAAACAAAGAGAAGATAACACTATACTGGGCAAGAATTCTAAAGGAAAAAATGAAGAGGGACTTAAATCATCATAACAAACCAGTCTTAATGCAAAAACACACTTAACAGTGTTTTAATTATATAAAAAGTTAGATACATAGGAATATCATAGGGACAAAGCTACAGAGAGTAGAAGGTACATTTTAAAGGGGATCATCTGGGCAGAGAACCTGGAAAAGTTCTTCCCTGAGGAGAATGACATCATTAATGATGCCAAACAAAGATGTCCCCAAAACAGGAGTACAAAGGTGAAGGCTCTTAACCAAACCCAGATCTCTTAGAGTCAGAGGTCCTAGATTAAAGGCCAGTTTCCCAGACAATCTAGCAATGCTCCCTAACCTAGAAAACAGGAATTTGTGAGGAGATATCTTCATTGCTTTCTTATCTATAAGACAATTAGTAAGATAAAACTATTGCTAAGATATCTTTTAATTCCAGAAGTCACTAAATATTCTGGGATTCATACTGCATTATTTACTCATTTATTCATTTCTTTAATTAGGTCTCCTGGTGCTCTGTTGGTTATGCCTCGGTCAGTCAGATTGGCTAATGTTTTAGGAATCTGTGCACCCTGTGTAAGTTCCAAAAGACTGCTTTCCTCTGTTTTTCCTCACCTGTGTGTGTTTATAACCCCAAACGAGAAAAAAGACCTCCGCAATCTCCATTTTCAAATAGAGACTAACTAAATAAAAGACCCCTAAGTCAGTAATAACAGCTCAGTTTGACCACACAACTCACAAGTTTGTCTCCCAAAATGAGACAATGCAAGTGGCCTGGAAAATCACCCCAGGAATGTCAATTATATTTCAATTTATAAAGAAAAAAAAAAAAAAGCTTTTGAGGAAGTGGTGGACAGGCCTAAGACTTTGCACTGGTAGAGAGACAGCACTGCTGACAAATGACAGCAGCTGGGTTTCTTTGTTATTATTATTATTATTATTATTATTATTAGATTTTATTTATTTATTCATGAGAGACATAGAGAGAGAGGCAGAGACACAGACAGAGGGAAAAGCAGGCTCCCATCAGGACTCAATCCCAGGACCCCGAGATCATGACCTGAGCTGAAGGCAGATGCTCTTCCACTGAGCCACCCAGGCATCCCAAAAGCAGCTGTTTTAAAGCAAAGGACACAGAGTCTATATGAACATTTTAGAAATGACAGAGATTGGGTCACTCTTGAAGGTCTCCCACACTGGCGCAAACCCTGCACCTCATCCACAATTGCCGACATGCCCGTGCTCAGGGCCCATTCCAGGTCCAAGAGAAGAAGGACATACATCCACACTTCTGCACACCCAGGGGCTGCTTGCCATAGCCAAATAGGCATTCTCTTGGAGAAAATGAAATTTGGAGGTCTAAAGCACTCAACTTTTTGAGGTTTTCCCAGTTATGTCCATGCACAGCAAAAGAAAATCTCTACAGATATTCTGAAATTTCCTTCAAATATAAAAGTATGGCGACCAGTCTCTTCTCTCCTACATGTGGTCATCTTTCTCCAACAATACCCACCCACCCCACAACACACACACACGCACAGACCCCTAACCTCTCAACATGCCTACCGCTCTTCCTTCCTACGGCGTGGCCTTTGTCTCTCCATTGCTAACCTGTCAAGAAAGAGCCATCACAGAGCACAGGCTTTGGACACCAATCCATAAACTTGCAAGGCTGACCACTTGTTTTAAAACAACAATAACAATCTTAAGTGAATTGGCCCTGGCTTCAAATTTTCCCAATTGCTTTTGTCCAGATATGATGGTTACCTGACAACAAAATCTCCTGGAAGAACAAAGTATTACAAGGGCAACGAAAAGAGCTGCACCAGTTGCTGGCAGCAATGAGCAACATGCACTGAAATGAAAGAGGCTTTCTCTAAAGTTCCCCAGTGGAAGAGCACTGGTTGGAGAAGCACAGGTCAGCTTTGCCAGTCGGAAATGCTCTGCAGCCCTCTACCCATCAGAGCTCTAGAATGGTCCCATCGCTACATCGGATCATAACTGCTCTATCATACTTTCCCGATTTTCTATTTTTTTCTACCTGGGCCTGAAAGGCTCTGAGTGTTCTTCGGGCTCTAAAACACTAAATTCTACATAGAGCCTGATCTCTGTGATCTTATTTGTTCATTTACTAAACAACACTATGCAGAGAAGTTTACCATCCATACTAGTTCTCTTGAACCTAAAATTTAAGCAGTTACACGAGGAATCACTGATGAGAACTATTTAACAGAATGTCCCAGTTGGACATGGATTTTTTTTTAACTCATTTCTGTTCAACTTTAATAATCTCTGATTTGTACCATTCTATCATTGCTGTGAAATCCATAAAAGACCGGTTTGTCTCCTTACTTAAGCTGAAAAATAAGAAACACTTGATTTGACAACTGAAATAAAAGGGCCAGATTCTTTGAAAATGTTTTTTTCTTCTTTTTTTTTTCTTTTTTTTCTAAGGAAAAGTGACTGTGAGCAATATCAAGAAAAGGTCACGGATGGTTATAAAAGTAATATAATCATAAAAGTAGTACATGCAATGGGGGAAAAACCCCTTATTTTAAACAAAAAACAACTGCAGCTACAATTTTTAAAATATTTACCCACACATTTACTTTTTTGTTTGTTGATTATTTGTTCCCTCCACTTTTCTCATGTATCTCAGATATCCCTCCTGGGACCATTTCTCTTCTTCCTGAAGTATATCCTCTGAAAGTTCTTTTAGGAAGGAACTTTTGATAGTGGATGTCTTTCAGCTTTTGTTTGAAACAGTCTTTATCTTCATTTGTGCAAATAGTTTCATTAGGTATAGAAATCTGTGGTTGATGCTTACTCTCACTCAGTCTTTGCCTTCTAAAGGAGTAGCCTGAGTTAAGAACAGATGGTTCTTTAGTTGAAGAAAATATGGATTTTGATGGATTTTGATGTACAAAAACAAGGCAGGCCTCTTGGGCTCAGTCTGGTTGTACTAAGACAAGTCCAAGAAAGATGAATTGCTCTGCATTATAAAGTGAGAATTTTGCGTTTCTAAGGGTAGCCTTACAAAGGAAGCATATGCATCCAGAAATTAGGTACAAGGGAAAGATTAAGAAAATCTAAAGAAAGAAACTCAAAAAACATAACAGAAAAGGAGTATGACCCAGTCAGTGAAATTAAGAATGACCAATAAGTTTCTAGAAATTTCCTGTTAGTATAATTATGTGGTTAAGAATTGACCTTACGCACAAAGAGGTCTTTTTTGCCCTTTGGCTACTTGAAGGTGATCCATAAACCCTTGGATTGTCTTACATGTTAGGATATCTTTCTTTGCCCTGAGGCCTTGGGCCACTGACTGGTCTCACAATGTGACTTATAATGGAGGCTTTGGGCCATGTTATGTAAATCCCATGTTCAGAAAAATGGAGACTAAAGGTGTTAGCTTGAATCTCCGAGAGGGTCTGGACAGTACAGGTCAGTCACATGGACATTGTATGATCAAGCGCCTAAAAAAATTCTGGACACCAAAGACTGGTGAGCTTTCCTGGTCACCAATATTCTCAACACTGTCACACATCATGGGCAGGAGGAGGTAATGCCACGCATGACCCCAAGAGAAAAGGACAATTGGAAGTTCCACATCTGGACCTCTCCTTGACTCGGCCTTACATGTCTCTTTTTCTGGTTAATATTAACTTGTATCCTCTCCCTGTAAAAACCATGAGTATAGTTTTCAGTGAGTTCTGGGACTCCTCCTAGCAAATTATCCAAACTGAGGGTAGGTTGGGGAAGCCCCTGAACTTCTAGTTGGAATTAGAAATGAGGGCACTCCCTCAGACCCTGAAGTTCAGCAAACTCCACTGTAATTATCCTGCATTACCCCAAAACTCTCAGGAAAATCTACTTCGTGCAGTCTTATTTTAACAGCACTTTGGAGGAATTGAAAAGGGGTGAGACCCAGTATGGGAGGCAGCAGTGGGAAGATAAGAACTCTGCTCCAGGACGTACAAGACACCATGGCAGCTAGTGACAGCGGAGTCACAGGTCACAGCACAAGGACCCACACTCGACCTCGCAGAAAACCCTTCTTGGGAACCCTGGGTAAGGCTCCAATCTTTCTTCCATGCCTCATCCCTTTTTACTTAATTAGAGAGCAGTCTCTCAACCCTCCCATGCCACCCAGAAGAGCAGAGGTCTGGAAGGCTTCCAGGAAGTAGATTAAGTTATAATGAAACCAGGCATAATAATATCTAAAAATTGTAAACCCCTGTTTTTGATGAGTCTTAAATTCCTAAATAAAATATATACAAATTTTTTAAATGTATGCAAAACATGCAGCATAATAGAGACTCAGTAGATGTTTTTTGAACAAGGGAAGAGCAAGTGAGTAAGTAAATGTATGAAAAATACAGTTTATTCTCAATGGCATGGACTACTTTGGTTAGAGAGAACATAAACAACTAAAACAGGTAATTCGCAAAAGCCCAACTACACAATTAATGGGTAACCTCAAACTTCTCAGACCTTTCAGAAGTTCTTACAAGAGAGGCAAACAGGCAGTAAAAATAACTGTTTTGTCAGTCAGCCTGTCTTTGCTTGCTACACTGGAAATGCCAAGTACAAAATTCCCCAAATGCCCTTTTGACTACCAAGGGCAAAAGAAAGAATCATACAGCCCATAAGTAGGATTCTCAGGTCCTGCTCCCCAAAACACATAAGATGAACAGCTAAACAATTAAGAAACAAAACCAAAACAGTGCTGATGTTTTTCTTCCCCTCTAAGCTATTATCGTCTTGTGCAACATTTGTCACAACCATCTTTGATTGTTGACTAGGGCCACAGGTGGCTGGCCCCAGCTTGTATATCAGGAATGTAATTGGAGTTGTCATTGTGTTTTAAACACATTTCAGCAACAAGAGATCACATGAATTGTAAGCAACCCTGTAATACCAAGCTGCAAGCTGCAGGCAATTCTTTGGGTTTATGCTCTTAATTTACTTGCCACTAATGGGCTCCTGAACCTTGTGGGTCTTTCATTTCCCAATGGAAGCAAATCTTGCAAGTCTCGAGTTTAAATTGCTGCTACTACTGCCTCCCCAAGGCTGAATGGGGTGCAAAAAAACTCTAGGCACACTTTTCTCCTGTACTGCTTGGTAACCAATTCAATAGAAGGAGATCCAATGGCAGAAAAAGAAAGAGAAGAGTGGAGTAGTATTCTGAGACAAAGTGGCCAGAGCTCGAACTGAAAGTTCAGGACAAGCGATTTGGTTCCAAAAGCTATGGAAAGCTTGGATAGAGAAGCCACAGAAAGTAAAGCTTGACTAACAGAGACTGCTCGATTGTTGTGTAAATCAGTACAGAGTCCCTGGAGGTCAATTTATCCATTAAGAATCAAAATCCTTAAAACTGCATACATTTTGATCCAATAACTCCACTTCTAGAACTTTATCCTGAGAGATTATCTTATATGTGTGCAAATATTTAGCTGCAAAGTTATTTCTCATCTAAGTGTTTATATTAACAACAAAATAAACAGCCAAAATGTCTAACATTGGGAATTAAATAAACTTTGTACGGACAACAAATTAAGGCTTAACCATCAAATATATTGTGATAAAAAGGAGATATTTACAATAGTTAAGTAAAAGAACACAAAATAGCATGAATGCCATGAAAATATTTGACAAACCTAGATTCATTCCAACTAAAAAAAATCAGGAGTTATTAAGCATATCAGTAGAATAAAAGCAGCTTTCAATTACTAAGGTCCTCTCAGGGATACAGAACTTCTTAATTAAACAAATAAATAATCAGCCTTGGAAACGAACTTGTAAACAGAGTGCAGTTGATGAGTTTGTTGAGTTTTCTGCCCCTGTGGATGGTCCATCACATTATCTAAGATCTAGTTTGATCTGAGAGAATGACGGAGGGTCTGCAGTCAGAGAGGAATACAGAGAAATGGGGTCCAGGAAATGGAGTTACGAGCAGCAGTTTATTTAGGTGCAATTCTGAGGTGGTTAGCAGCTGGCTGCTTTGTGTTTTGCTTGTTTTCTTTTCTTCTCTTTCCTTCTTTTTCTTTTTCTTTTTCTTTTTTCTTTTTTTTTTTTTCCTTGCCACTTCACCATGACTTTGGCCTGGACTCCGTGCTGATCCAACTCCGATCCCTCTGACTCAGCCCAGACTGCCAGGGCTAAAATTCCTAGTCACCAGAATCATTGTGGTTAGAACACTTAGGTCTTGCTGAGAAAGAAGGGCATGGAAATATAAGACAAGTAAAATGTTTACTGCCTGTTTTGCTATTTTTGTTTTTGTTTTTGTTTTTATCTTTTTAAAGCGAAGTCCTTCTACCCATGTATAAGTAGATGAAGCTGAACAAACCTGTTCAGTAATCAAACCAGGTCAAAGATGACCACTCACATCACTTTTTTATAGGTAAGGGTTTTAAGGTGTAAGCCCTTGGGAGAGATGGAAGGAAGAAGGAGGAAAAGAAAGGAAATGGAGCCAAAATATATATCAATCCAAAGAATTCCAATAGTTTAATAATTTTTAACTAAAGCATCTGATTATTTTTATCTACAAAAACAAAAACTTCATATGGCTCAGTCTATATTAATAATAACTGCTATTATTGCATGCTTATTATACACAGCACTATACAGCATATCCACTATAGCATTTTCTTCTTATTATACCTCTTTGAGACAGATACAAATACCCAACTCCTCATTTGTAATTCCTAAATCTCAAAGTTCTGAAAACCCAAAGTTTTTAATAAGTCTAGAGCAAACTCATTTGGTAACAAAACCTGACTTGATCTAATACGAAGCTACTTGTAGTCTTTATTTAAACCACTCAGTGCACATTTCACTACAGAAATATTAATATGCTTCATTAGAGAATAATGTCCTGAATCCCTCTTAGGGTTCTTACAATAAATGACATATTGTACTTTATTAGCTTTCTAAAATATTAAAAATCTCCAATTGTGAAACTCATCTATCTCCAGGACTTTCAGATAAGGGACTATTTCTCCCTACTTGATAGATAAGGAAACAAGTTTATTTGTATTCATTGATATATTATCCTAGTATTTTAGTTTGAGTCTTTGATACTTTACTTTTTTGGTTAATGGTTTAAAAATTTTTTTTCCATACCATTTCATTTCACATATAGACTGACGAAATTTTAGTAAATTCTCCTACAGAAAAGTTTTAAAAGACATTTTTTCCCCAAAATAGAAAACGCTGACATCCTCAGAAAATTTCCTTGAACCCAAATGAACTCGCTTTTAATTCCCTACCCTTCATTTTCAGATTACTCAGTGTATTTAATGCTACCCTTCCTCAATTCCACCCAAAGCTCACATAGTGATGTTAAGGGCATTGGTTAAGAACCCGTCGAGGAGTCTGCGTGGGCCTGAGGCACTGCTTAGCATTATGACATCTGTGGTTAGAGTGTCTACGTGAAGATTACCCATGCTGGGCTCCAGTGTTTCAATCACAACCCCAGAATGAACGCCTGGTCACTCTGTGGTCTAAACTCGGAGAGAAGAGAGCATTTCATACTACACTGCATTTCGTAAACAATGATTTGATACATTGAAGAAACCATAAATATTATTTATCTTACCATAGGCCTCAGAATATCCAAACACCACAGCTAATTAGGGTTCAATAATAGATTCAATAAGCTGAAGCCTGTTTTTCTGGTTTATCATAACAAGCAAATCAATGGTCATTACTTTCTAATTTGTAAGCGTTCTGTTCGATGGCTCTGAGTGGGAAGTGTGTAGCAATACTTGTCCTATAGGAGGCCTTGCCACCTTCTAAAGTCAGCACTAAGCTACATCTGTTGCCATTTATGGTACTTTTTCCATTTGTTGAAGCACATTATTTGTTAAAACCAAAAGACCATGTTCGAATACAGATGGAGCTTTTGCTAAAATATAGAAAGTCATTTTTTTTTTCTAACCAGCAGAAAGAATTTGGTAAAAGGAAGCTGATGAGAGCTTCTTGTTTGATTAGTCTTTCCTCAGCAGCTGGCACTTCAGAAGATCTTAGCTCACATGCTACAGAAGGAAAAAAGTCGAGGCTATGAAACACTGGTAATACACACGAGTGCATTCCACCATTTCAGAGTAGCCCAGTTGAAATTTTTTAATCAAGGCCCCCTAAACCAAGGTTTCTAAACCTTAGCACTATTGATTTAGGGGTAGATAATTCTGTGTCATAGGGGTTGTCCTCATGTCTCGTGGGATATCAGCAGAGTCCTTGGCCTCTACCCACTAGATGACAGTAGCATCCTCCTCACCAGTCATGACAACCAAAAATGTCTCCAGAGATGAGAGAATTCCGGGGAAGAGGGCATAATAGGAGGACCCTAGGCACACCCTGTCCCACAAATACAACTAGGTAGCACTCAGATCAGTGTAAATAACCCACAGAATAACCCAAAGACAGGCAGAACAAATTCCACAACTAAATGTGGAGAAGAGGCCACATCACGGAGGGTAGGAAGGGCTGAGATGCAGTAGGGAGCTACATCCTGCAGGTCTGGCCTCTGGAGGGAGGGAGTTGTGGGTGAAGAGGAGATTGAAACAATCATGCCACAGAGCCTGCACAGGGAAGATGAATGCCCATAGCATTTGGCTTTGAAAAACAATGGGTTGAATTTCATGAACTCCTATAACCAGAGGGACTTAAAGCCTGGAGCTTTAAAAATCAGTGGGCTTAGCTCTAGGAGAGCCCAGAGGAAATAGGAAGCTGAGTCCCTGCCCTTAAAAAGACAGGAGAGCAAATAGCCACAGAGATACAGCATAGAAGCAGCAGTTGGAAAAATGCCTGGGACATAGGAGAATTATTTACTAATCTCAGAGTTCACTGAGGGACATCTCCAGGAACAAAGGAGCTGGCAGTCACCATTTCCCTCCCCTGTCCCCCAGAATAAACACATGGCCACCTGCGGGAACCAGCACAGCACCTGGCATTCACTAACTTGCTTACACCACATCCTGCCACCTCTATCCAGTCCTGCTTCAGACCGGCACTGTAGGTCCCCTCCCCTAGACCTACAAATACTTTGCTGGCACCATGTCTTCTGACCTCACATGTTGGGGGCTACAGTTGCATCAGTGGTGGCTGGTTGCCTCCTAGGGAGAAGGTGTGCACCTTGTTGGAATTATACCCCCAACTCGTACACACTTTGCAGAGTGGCCCCAGCTACCCTGGTCTCAACACCAGCTAGGTGTCCCCTGTGGAGAAGGACCAGTGCCACTTTGTTAAAAGTGCATGCCCTGAACACTACTTTCAAGAATAAGAGACCAGCTGACTACTAACACACAGAAACAGACACAAAGAGGCAAAATAAGAAGACAGAGAAATATGTTCTGAATAAAAGAATAGAACAGAATCATGGCAAAAGATCTGAGCAAAATGGCAATGAGTAATATACCTTATAGAGAATTTAAAGTAATGACCATAAAGATATTCACTGGACTTGAGAGAAGAGTGGAAGACATCAGTGACATCCCTTATACAGAGATAAAAAAAGAAACAATTGGCGATGAATAAAACAATAATTGAAATTAAAAATACACTGGATGAAATAAATATCAGGCTACCTGAGGTAGAAGGAGTGAGTGATCTGGAGGACAGAGTAATGGAAAGTAATTAAGCTGAGCAGGTAAGAGAAAAAAATTATGCAAAATGAGAATAAACTTGGGGAACTCCGTGACTCCATTCAGCATAATAACATTCACATGATAGGGATCCCAAAAGGAGGAGAGAGAGAAAGGTGGGCAGCAAGTTTATTTTAGGAAATAATTGCTGAAAACTTCCTAAATTTGGAGAAAGAAACAGAAGTTCAGATTCAGGAGGCACAGAGATCTCCCAACAAAAATCAACAAAAGCAGATCCACACCAAGACATATTATAATCAAGATGGCAAAAAGCAGTGATAAAAAAGAAAAAGAAGAGCCTTATAAGCAGCAAGAGAAAAGAAAAGTTACGTACAAAGGAAACCCCATAAGGCTATCAGTAGATTTCTCAGCAGAAACTTTGTAGGCCAGAAGGGGGTAGATGATCTGTTCAAAGTGCTGAAAGGAAAAATCCTGCAGCCAAGAGCATTCTATCCAGCAAAGCTCCCATTCAGAACAGAAGAGATAAAGAGTTTCTCTGAGAAACAAAAGTAAAAAGGAGTTCATGACCATTAAACCAGCCCTATAAGAAACGTTGAAGTGGACTCTGCGAGTAGAAAGGAAAGACCATGTATAAGAGTAAGAAAAGTAAGAAGCACAAAAGGAGTAAAAATAAGTATATCTATAAAAACAAGTCAAGGGGCTCACAGAACATTGCAAAGCAACATATGAAACCATATATCTAAAATGTGAGGAGAGAAGTAAAGAATGGCTTCAAAAGTAAGGAGCCGTCAACTTAAGATAGATTGCTATGTACAGAAGAGGTTATAGACAAACCTAATGGTAATCACAAATCAAAAACCAGTAAAGAGAAAGAAATCCAAGTATATCACTAAAAAAAGCCCACTTGGGATGCCTGGGTGGTTCAGTGGTTGAGTATCTCCTTTTGGCTCAGGTCCTGACCCTGGGGTCCTGGGATCGAGTCTCACATTGGGCTCCCTGCAAGGAGCCTGCTTCTCCCTCTGCCTGTGTCTCTGCCTCTCTCTGTGTGTCTCTCATGAATAAATAAATAAAATCTTAAAAAAAAAAAAAAAGAAAGCCAACTTATGCTGAGAGAAGAGAGCAAAGCAAGAAAGGAACCAGAAGACTCACAAAAACAAACACAAAACATAACAAAACGGCAATAAATACATGACTATCAATAATTATTTTGAAGGGTGCCTGAGTGCTCAGTCAGTTAAGCATTTGCCTTTAGCTCAGGTCATGATCTCAGAATTCTTGGAATGAGCCTAATATTGGGCTTCCTGCTCAGTGAGGAGTCTGCTTCTTCTTCTCCCTTTGCTCCTCCCCACTGATTGTGCGTTCACTCTCTCTCTCTCAAATAAATAAAAATCTTTAAAATAAAAAGAATTAAAAATAATCACTTTGAATGTAAAATTATTAAATGCTCCAAACAAAAGACATAGAGTGGGGCACCTACCTGGCTCTGTTTGTAGAGCAGGTGACTCTTGATCTCCAGGTCATGAGTTTGAGCCCCATATTAGGTGTAGAGCTTACATTAAAAAAGAAAATGAAAATGAATATTACAAAAGTAAAAAAAAAAAAAACATCGTGTGATGGAACGGGTAAAAAAACAAGACCCATCTATATGCTGCTTACAGGAGATTCACTTTAGACCTAAAGACACATGCAGATTGAAAGTGAGGGGATGGAGAAATGCATGCAAATGGAGGTCAAAGAAAGCCGGGGTAGCAATACTTAGATCAGACAAAATTGACTCTAAAACAAAGACTAACAAGAGACAAACAAAAACACTATATAACAATAAAGGGGAAAATCCAACAAGAACATATAATAATTGTAAATATTTATGCATCCAACACTGGTGCACCCAAATACATAAAACCACTTATACAACAAATATAAAGAAACTTCCAGAGAGTATGTATCAATGATGACACAATTTAGGGAACTTTAATACCCATTTACATCAATGAACAGATCATCTAAACAGAAAATCAACAAGGAAACAGTGGCTTTAAAAGATACACTGGACCAGATTGATGTAGCAGATATATTCAGAATATTCCACCCTAAAATAGCAAAATACATATTCTTTTCAAGTGCATACAGACCATTCTCCAGAATACATCGCATATTAGGCCACAAAACAAGACTCAATAATTTCAAAAAGATTGACGTTATGCCATGCACCTTTTCTGACCACAACACTATGAAACTAGAAATCAACCATTTGAAAAAAATCTGGAAAGAGCACAAATACACCAAGGTTAAATAACATGCTACTAAACACTGGATGGGTCAACCAAGAAATCAGAGAAAATTAAAAAAAAAAAAATATGTGGAGATAAATGAAAATGAAAACACATGGCTACCTCAAACAGCAAGGAAAAAATGTCAAATAAACAACTTAGCCTTACACCTAAAGAAACTAGACAAAGAATAAACAAAGCCCCAAACCAACAGAAGGATGGAAAATAATAAAGACTAGAGTAGAAATAAGAGATATAGAAACTCAAAAGACCAATAGAACAGATCAATGAAACCAGGAGCTAGTTTAGTAAAAAGATCAACAAAATTGGTAAGCCTCTAGCCAGGCTCTTCGGGGAGGTAGGGGGCTCAAATAAGCAAAATCAGAAATGATAGAGAAGAAATCACAACCAACACCACCAAAATAATAAGGATTGTGTGAGAATATTAGGAAAAATAATGACATGCCAACAAACTGGACAACCTAAAAGAAATGGATACATTCCCAGAAACACATAGCCTACCAAACCTGAGACAGGAAGAAATCGAACATTTGAGCAGACCAATTACCACTAATGAAATTGAAATTAATCAAAAAACTCCCAACAAACAAAAGTCCAGGACACGACAACTTCACAGGGTGAATCCTACAAAACATTTAAAGAAGAGTTAATACCTATTCTTCTCAAACGAATCCAAAAAAATAGAAGAGGAAGGAAAACTTCCAATTTTATTCTATGAGGCCAGCATTACCCTGATTTCAATACCAGAAAAAGACATAACAAAAAAGAGAACTAGAGGCCGATATCCCTGATTAACATAGATGCAAAAATCCTCAAGAAAATATTAGCAAACTGAATCCAACAATATATTTTTAAAAAATCATTCATTATGATCAAGTGCAATTGAGTCTCAGGATGCAAGCATGGTTTTGGAAAAACTGGACAGCTACATGGAAGAATGAAACTAGGCCGCTTTTTTTTCTGGTTTTTTTTTTTTTTTTTTTTTTTAGTATTTATGTATTTATTTTAGAGAGAGCACAAGTGGGAGGGGCAGAGTGAGAGGGAGAGAGAATCCCAAGCAGACTCCATGCTGAGCAGGGAACCCAATATGAGGCTCGAATCCATGACCCTGAGGTCACAACCTGGACTGAAACCAAGAGTCGGACACCTAACCACAGTTGCACCATCTGGGCACCCCTGGACCACTCTCTTATACCATACACAAAAACAAACTCAGAATGGATTAAGGACTTAAACTGAAACCATAAAAATCCTAGAAGAGAGCACAAGCAATAATTTCTCTAACATCGGCCATAACATCTTTCTAGATATATCTCCTGAGTCAAGGGAAACAAAAGCATTAAAAAAAAAAAAAATGGGGGGAGGGGAGTATATCAAAATAAAGGCTTCTGCACAACATAGAGAAAAAAAAAAAACAATAAAACTAAAGACGACCTTGAGTGGGAGAAGAAATTTGCAAACGACATATCTGATAAAGGGTTAGGTTCCAAAATATATAAAGAACTTATACAACCCAACACTGAAAAAAAACACAAATAATCCAGTTTAAAAATAAACAGAAGACATGGAAAGACATTTCTCCAAAGAGGATATATAAATGACTAACAGACACACGGAAAGATGCTCAACAGCACTCATTGTCAAGGAAACGCTAATCAAACCCACAATGAGGTACCACCTGACACCTGTCAGAACGGCTATAGCAGCCAAAACACAAGAAACAGTAAATGCCGGCCGGGACGCGGAGAAATAGGACCCCTCGTGCACTGTTGGTGGGGATGCAGACTGGTGCAGCCGCTGCGGAAGGAGGTGGGGGGGTCCTCGAAAACTCAAAAATAGTACAACCCTATGATCCAGTGATCACACTACGGGGCATTTACCCAAAGAGACACAAAAACACTAATTCAAAGGTACACATGCACCCCTTTGTTTACTGCATTATTTACAACAGCTAAATTGTGCAAGTAACGTGTCTATTAATTTGATGAACCGATTAAGAAGATGCAATATATACATATATGTAAATAATAATAAATAATATTCACATATATGAATATTCATATATTCGTGAATATTCATATTCATATGAATATGAATATGAATATTATTTGGCCATGAAAGGAATGAAATCTTACTCTTTGGAACAATATGCTTGGAACAAGGTTGTGATGATAGCAGACAATTATCTTAAAATAAAAGGTTAATTTTGGGGTGCCTGGGTGGCTCAATTAAGCGTCTGACTCTTGCTTTTAGTTCAGGTCATGGTCTCAGGGTCATGAGATCAAGCCCCGTGTCGGGCTCTTTGCTCAGCGTGGAGTCTGCTTGTCCTCCCTCACCCGCCCCACCCCGCCCCGCCTCTCCCCCAGCTCTTCTGTGCTTTCCTGTGCGTGCTCTCTCTCGCTCTCTCTCAAATAAATAAAACCTTTTTTAAAAAACTAAAAGTTTCATTTTAAAAACTCCTTTGACTCTAAACACATAAATATCTTGTGCTATCATATAAGAACGAAATAAAAACATTTTGTCTAGGTCGTGCGTTGCAAATACGTTTGCCGGTTTGTTGTTTGTCTTTTGACTTTTTTATGGTGTTTTAATGATTAAAAATATTTTTATGGGGACGCCTGGGTGGCTCAGCAGTTGAGCGTCTGCCTTTGGTCCAGGGCGTGATCCTGAAATCCCAGGATCGAGTCCCACGTCGGGCTCCCGGCATGGAGCCTGCTTCTCCCTCTGCCTGGGTCTCTGCCTCTCTCTGTCACTCATGAATAAATAAATAAAATCTTTAAAAAATATATTTTTATGTTGTTCATTTTATTAACCTTTCCTTTAACAGCTTCAGAGGAATGTTTCATGCTTAGAAACCCCTTCCTGTGGTAAATTATTGTGAAATGCTGCCATGTTTCCCTATAGTGCTGTGTGAACTATCCTATATTGAAGTCTTGGATGTATTTGATGCACAAAATAGTCTGTATGTTGTGTGCGCGTGTTTACAAACAGCTACCCAGTTCTCTCATTGCCTTTTACAGAATAAACGGTGTTTCCATCGGACGTCATGGGCATACCATAGCCTTATCCCACACCACGGTCCCATTATACATTTCCATATGTCCCCCCCTATTCTGCGTCACTCACTTCTTCATCCGTAGAACCAGCATCCCAGCATCCAGATTATTACCATAGCTTCATGCAACGCTTTCATGTCTGCTAGGTCTAGTCCATGTTGATTGCTCTTCTTTATCAGAACCTTTTAGTACGAATTTTAAAAATCCAGCTCCTAGCCCCCAAATTGATTTCTCCGGGAAGGGAAGGCAAGGAGCACCAGCAGCCTAAAGTCACGGCTCATCAACAATTAACAATCCTGGAATGCGTGGGGAGCGTGTCAGGCAACTGGCTCTGCCACCGCCCGCGACAGCGAGTCCCCTGCTCTGCCGGGCAGCCTGGTTCTTCCTCTGGAGCACGGCGGGAGCGACGCGCACAAAGCACTCAGCACTGTGTCTGGCACCAAAGTGTCCAGCGGGTGTTCGTGGTTATGACTCCTCTTCATTCTGAGTTTGTATAAATTACTCCAACTAAAAATATTCTGTGCAAATTGTTCGTGGGCTCGCCTGTTTCTCGGCGCCCGAACTGTCTTATTCCTCTTTTTTTTTTTCTTTTTTTAAGATTTTATTTATTTATTCATGAAAGACAGAGAGAGAGAGAGGCAGAGGGAGAAGCAGGCTCCATGCAGGGAGCCCAATGTGGGACTCGATCCCCGGTCTCCAGGATCATGGCCTGAGCCAAAGGCAGGCGCCAAACTGCTGAGCCACCCAGGGATCCCCCTTTTTTTTAAGATTTTATTTATTTATTCATTATTCCTCTTTTATACCCAGTACCTACTATGTGGCACCTGCTTTGTCTCTGGGGCCCCCACCTGTCCATCCATCAGGGCTCGCATCCGTCTGCGCTTCTCCCCAGGGTCTCACGCCACCTGATCATGCAACGCCATCCTCACTCTCGGAAACCTCCCCTCCTGCCTGCATCGGGCCTCTTTCTTTTTTCTTTTCTTTTTTTTTTTTAAGATTTTTTATTCATTTATTTGAGAGAATGACAGAGAGCACAAGCAGAGGGAGAGGGAGAGGGAGAGGCAGACCTCCTGCTGAGCAGGGAGCCCAACGTGGGGCTCGATCCCAGGACCTGGAGATCATGACCTGAGTGGAAGGCAGGTGCTGGACCATCTGAGCCACCCAGGTGCTCCCCCTCTGGCCTGCTTCAGTCACTCTCCGTAGCTCACAGCCCCCTTCACCCTCCCACTCCCGTCTTTTCTGCCCAGTGGTCCATCCCCTGAGAGCTGCCAACCCCATGTGACTTACCCGACTCTACTGTCCATCCTAATAGAACGTGACGGCTCTTAGGTTCAACCCTAGACTCCGGAAGCGCAGTGACCCACATGTATTTCTGATTGACGTCACGCGTGCAGTGGCTTCATGAAGTCATCTTAGCTACAGCTCCTGAGATCCTACTGGCTTGCCGGGTCGTCCGCCTGCTACTTCCTCTTACCCCTCATCCTCTTGAAGTCGTCCTCTGCAAACTGAAACCCATCTAGTCCGATGTCTTCCTCTTCCTCTTTCCAAAGGTGTCTGTGCAGACATCACTCCTTGCCTGGAGGGTTTTGCATTAGCCCTCAAATTAAAACTTTAAAACTGCAGGAGGGAAACCCTACGCCCTCGGAGCCCCCTGAATTCTTACACGGCTTGCCTCGGTGGAGAGCTGGAGAGCTGCGGGCCCAAAGGCCACTGCTAACAAGATAAATTTGGGCTTTGCTGGAACAGCAGGTCGGGGAACCTCCCATGGTCCTGGATCCCCAGACCCAGTCCTAAGGGGAGACCTCCCAGGATAGCATTTCCAGAACTTGGGGGCTTCAAAGAATCTATAATGTTCTTCCAGATGTAAACCAAGGCAGACTTTGAGATGCCACCTGTGTGCCCTCAAATACCGCAGGCCCCGGGGTAATCCCTGATGGCAAGGTCACCCCGCTGGGCGCCGCAGCTCTATTCTGCAAGCCATCTCCACAAATATTGTTTTCCAACTCCCTTATTGGGTCATAAGCGGGGAAGTTCGGTGAAGGGAATGGGAGCATCGTCAGCAACTTAAGTTCACACCTTTTTATGCGTTTGTTCCATTTCCCAGTCACATCTCAACAATTCATGTTAACAAAGAAACGCTCTGGCCCTTGGTCGTATGGGATGGAGTCACTCAGCCTCTGCCCTCGGCGCTCCCTTTCTTCCCAATATCCCGTCCTCCACTCCCCATCTCCCACCTCAGTTCCTAGGACGGCCTCACCGGTTTTCCTCCTTCCTTCCTGCTGCTCCCCTGCATCCCACACCAGCTGTCAGAATAATCTTCCAAGAATCCCACTTACATCATGAAACAAACTTAATGACTCCTGCTCCTCTCTCCCTTTCCCCGCTCCAGGCTCATTCCAAGCCCCATCTCCTCCCTGAAGGGTCCTGCAGTGGCCCCAGTCCCCAGGGCCCTTCGCTCCTCGAAGCTCCCAGAACCAGAACCGATATTCATGGTCGTGAGGTACAGACCGTTCACTCCCGGAGCATGTCCTGATCGAGTTGCATCCATTCTAATCCCTGATGCCAGCTGTTAACTATTTTGACTGTCGTTCTCACCTACAGCATTTATTTTCTCCATCACTCATCTGGGTATTTTATCATAAACTATATGCCATTGTTATTCAAGTTTTTGCAAAGGGCATGTGTTTTGGGCTTCTTGTAGAGTATGGACTTCCCTGAAGAGAGCTACTGTCTATCCTGAGCCCCAGCACCTAGCCCAGGGGCACATGCAGAAGTGGCCCTCACACTTGAAGAAGGAGTCATTGGATGCGGTAAGAGAGTCAGCCATAAAAATCCTGTGCCTACCAACATCTAACCTACCAGCTTAAAAAAAAAAAAAAAAAGATTGATTGATTGATTGATTGATTTGAGAGAGAAACAGAAAGCATGAGCAGAGGGAAAGACAAGCAGACTCCCTGCCAAGCGTGGAGCCCAACATGAGGCTCCATCCCAGGCCCCCGAGATCATAACCCGAGCTGAAGGCAGACCCAACCAACTGAGCCACCAGCCACCTCACTTTAAAAGTTTCTAAATGCTAAAAAAATAAAAATAAAAAAAATTTTTTTTTTAAGTTTCTAAATTCTCCCTCTCACGTTCTGTACCTATAATGCCACCAGCCAATGAGTGGCCCCCGGACAGATGCGTCTGAAGACCACACTCTGAGGAGCCGTCCATCTGATGCTGGGGCTCATTTTCAGACCATGACCTGAGCTGCAACCCAGAGTCGACTCAACCAACCGAGCCCCCCGACGCCCCTAACCTACCAATTTTAAAGCCTGTTGCCCTGCCTAAAACCACCCACTCTGCCAAGTTCTCTGCCTCTGTTCCTACCTCTTCCACTTACTGTTTTTTATTTCCTAAGGTACACGCCCCTCCTGAATATGTCCCTCACATATTTGAAAACAAGCCCTTCTGGGTGTTTCCATGTGAAAATCCACTGGCCTCACGATGGTGTCTGAAAGTTATTCCGGAAAAACTTGAAATTCCCACTCAATTCCACGTAGGACTCCAACAAGCCAGAAATTTCTAGGATGTCAAGGGAGGTATCACAGTTTCAGGGCTGACACATTCTCGGACAATGTCCTAACATCGGCTGAAGACGACCATAGGACGACCCACCTTTTTAAAAAACTGAAAATAGTCTCTCCCTGCCCCCAGCCCTCTCAATCTGCTCTTGACTTTCTCTGTTTTCCTCTACATAGCTCATCTCCTTCTGACAAAAGTTTATAATAGACATTTTAATCTGTTTATTTGTTCATTGTCCATCTCCACCAACTATAGTATGATCCCAGCAAGGGCAGGGATTTTTTTTTTCAATTGTGGTAAAATACAGAACACAACATAAAACTTACCATTTTAACCATTTTTAAGTGTACAGTGCAGTATACTAAGTACATTCACATTGTTGGGCAACCATCACCCCCATCCATCCATGGGACTCTTGTCATCTCCCCAACTGAAACTTGATATCCACAACCCCCCACTCTCCCTTCCTCCAGCCCCTGACACTCGCCATTCTACTTTCTATCTCTATGGATTTGACTGCCCTACACATCTCAGACAAGTGGAATCATACAGTATTTGTCTTTTTTGTGAGTGACTTCTTTCAGTTAGCATAAAGTCCTCAAGATTCATCCGTGTGTCAGAATTTCCTTCCTTTATAAGGCTGAAAAATATTCCGTTGTATGTACTACATTTTGTTTCTATGTTCATCTATTGACGGACATTTGGGTTGCTTCCATCTTTTACCTATTGTGAGTGATGCTGCTATGAATATGGGTGAACAAGTGTCTCTCCAAGACTCTGCTCTCAGTTCTTATATATCCAGAAGTAGAATTTCTGGATCATCTAGTAACTGTACTTTAATTTCAATGAAAAACTGTCATACTGTGTTTCACAGTGGCCACACCGTTTTACATTCCTACCCACCAATACTGCACAAGAGTTCTAATCTCTCAGCATCCTCACCAATGCTGGTTATTTTCCATAAAGGCAGAAATTGTTGTCTATTCTACTCACTGGTATATGCCAAGCACTTAGAACAGGGCTCAGCACAAAGTCAACACTTTATTGTATGTGCTTGTTGAACCCAACTGTAGAACTGGTGTTAACCAGAAGACCCAGCACGACCTGAATTTGAATCTTGGCCCAAACACTCAGACACTACACCGTGGACACATTATTTAACACCCCTGAAATGCAGGTTAACACACCTGTAGCAGCACCCATCTCAAGGGTGTTCTTAAACTCCAGTAACATGGTGTAGGTAAATCCAGCCCAGTTGGTCTCGTATGTTCTCTTCCTTTCATCCTGATTGTAACCTTAGGTTACGGTAATCAAGGCTATTAAGGTTATCAGAAATTAAGGCTAATTAGACACAAGTCTCTGCCTTTCCTGGCAAGTTTTGTTAGACTACGCATTGACTTATGAATTTAAGAGAATCTCCATCAACTATCTTACTTTTTACATTTCTTTGTTTTTCTTTATAGTATGTGTTATTACCTACAAGTATATACCATGTCTACCTGTTTACTTGTTTATCCATCTTCTCTACCAGAATGTGAGCTCCATATAGGCAAGATCCTTATCTGTCTTGTTTACGGCTTTATCTGCAAGGCCCAGAACATCTGGCACATTAAAGGCCTCAATAAATATTTGTTGAGGAAATAAGTGTATTTAAAGAGTTACTAAACACCTGCTATAGGCACTGTGCTTACTACTGGACATCCTGATATAAATAAGACATATGAACAAGGAAGATGTGATATAAATATAGATACGTGCATGTACACACACACACACGTGCGCGCACTAGAATATTATTACACAGCCATAAAAAAGGATGAGATTGTGCCATTTGCGACCACATTGATGAAACTAGATGGTATCGTGCTAAGTGAAATAAGTGAGACAGAGAAAGATAAATACCACAATTTCACTTAGGAATGGAATATAAAAACAAGATAAAATAAAACAAACAGAAAGGAGGATCAGACCTATAAATGCGAGAGACAAACTCATGGTTGCCGGGGGTGGGGGGAGGCAGGGAGATGGGCAAAATGGGTGAAGGGAAGTGGGAGATACAGGCTCCCAGTTATGGGATGAAGGAGTCACGAGAATAAAAGACCCTGCATGAGGAACATAGTCCGTGATATTAGATGTGTGTCAAGACAGATGGCAGCTACGCTTGTGGTGAACACACTGTAGAAGCTTATGGAATCACCATGCTGTACACCTGAAGTGAACGTCACAGTCAAAAAAAATATATATATCTATCTGGAGCCCCCGTGGTCAAGGAAGGCTTTCATGGGAAAGTGTTTCTTAAAAAGTTTGAAGATTAGCTAGTTTTCCCAACAGAAAAGGAAGTAAAGGCATTTTATGTTTGGGTGGTAGTGAACTAAAGTCACAGGGGCAGGACATACAAGGACGCATCCTGTAAGCGCGTAGTTCTGCGCAGCTAGGGGTCAGATTAAGAGAGCGTGTGGCAGGGATGGATGGTGGAGGCCTGTTACGACGTGCTGCTGGGGTGTGATCCCCAGGAGCTTGGAGCCCCACGAGCCTGGGTGCGGTGAGCACCCCGCGAGCTGCTCACTCCCCAGGAGCTGGGCCTCCAGGGTGGGCGGCACCCAGGTCACGGCCCCAAGCGCCCTGCCGTGGTGCTGGGGCAGTGGCAGCGGCCTGCTAACCTGGCACCGGACCCACATTTGGCCCGAACCGGCAAATCCAGGGACGTGACACCTCCATCCTAGCACCCTAAAGGGTTGTTTTCTCAGGGCTCTAGTCACCTGGCTGCTAGCACAGCTACTGGGCTTAGGATGGTTACAGTGAATGCGGAGCAACCAGCCCTGGACCCTGGGCTTCAACATTCCACTTTCCAAACTCCTCTCGTCTACGCCTCTAAGCTGGCTCTCTAGTAATAAAGGGGGTGCCTGTTAGGTAGGGCTAGTGCGTGTCGTTGGAGTCTGTTGTGGGAGGAGAAAGTTCTGGCCACTTCGGCCATCCTGTCGACAGCCTTCTCTCGGGTCCAGACTTCACAGAGGGAAAAGGTCCATTCAAACGTCCTTGAGGACTCTCACCAGGACACTCTGAAACCAGCCTAAAAGCCAGCTCCTCTAATAGCTTCATCTCTACCCGCCCTCCCTGCATTCCTCCCTCCATCCTCGCTGCGCACTGCGGACGCAACATACCCAGCCTAGATTCCATGCGTCCTAAGGACAAGACGCGTTCCCGACACATTCATTTCTAGGGCTGTCAGAACGAAGTAGCACAACCCAGTGGTATAAAACAACAGAAATTTATTGTCTCAGTTCAGGATGCTGGAAGTCTGAAATCAAGGCGTCAGCAGGGCTAATTCCATTAAAAGCTGTAGTGAGAGTCCCTGCTTGTTTCTCTCCCCGCCTCCGGTGGGTGGCTGGCCCTCTTTGGCAGTCCCTGGGTTTCAACTGCCCAACTCCATCTCCGCCTTCATCCTTACGTGGCCATTGCCCTCGGGTCTCTGTCTTCACGTGGCCACCTTCTCATACAGACCCAGTCATAGCGGCCTGGGAGCCCACGCTATCCCAACCTTAACTAATTGCAGTGACCCTATTTCTAAATAAGATCACATTCTGAGGTACTGGGGGTTAGGATCGCAAAACATCTCTTTTTGAGGGAACCCAATTCAATTCATGACCCTCTTTTCTCTTGGCCGCTCACCTCCAGTATGTAGCCCAATTCCGAGAATGTGACCGCGAGTGCTATTTACTGATGTGATTCAAGTTACCGGCTCACTCATCTGCCTGTCTACAAAGGGCACCAGAGCACCGGGGCTACGTTGTGCCAACACACCAAACACCTTCACTGTCAACGTGACTGGAGAAAACACTGGGTGGGATTTGGTCAAAACGGTGGCCACCCTGGCTGAGCGCTGGCATGAGACTTCGCCACTGCCACTTACGACCTGATGGAAATGTTGAACTTTAACAGAATCTAGACTTACGAGGCACACTCAGGTGCTTCTGTGCTCTCAAATCAGTTTAGGTCCTTCACAGGACGGGGGGTTCCTTCAATCACAGCGCCACTATAATCAGTAATGGCAACGTTTTCTGCAATTTGCCCTCAAGGGCCATAGAATATCAGACTGCCACCCGTGCAATCAGACTAACGGCAGGCAAAGAGCCAAATTAGGGGGTGGGGGCAGAGTTATGCTACCCAATCAAATATGGGTTTGTTTTTAATTAAATATTCAAATTTGTGGTAGGGGAATCCGCTCTGATTGCACCCTGTCATTTATACACGCAAAATATGTTCAAAGAAAACTATATGTGACATCCCTTTCTAGCAATCGACAGTTTTCAGAGTTCTTTTTCATTAGGCTCTTTCCAGCGGGGCCCACAGGACTTCAGTTAATGATTGAGGGAGCTGCCCCTACGCCAGAGAAGTGTCCCCAAGAGCAACCAGGAAAATGGTTTGCATGCCCCTCATTTACTTTATTCTTTCCAAGCAAACAGTTGGCAAGAGGAGGCATTTCCTATTGCCTGGGCAATGTTTTAATCACTGTTTAAATATTTGCCATCCTGTCTTTGTTTTGGTTAAAATTGCAGAGTTAATGCGATACAGATTTGTACCTTCTGCTGAGTGAAATATAGATTTCATCTTACGAACTAGAGCTATGTTCACTGCAAATAGCTTCCTCACTCCCCACCTCCACTATTTGCCTTTCATTTTACACATTGTATTAATCTTTTTATATCTTCTCAGTGCCTACAGGTTACAGTGCCCAACAAATTGCCCCCAGGCAGTTCTAACACATTAAGCTTCAGCAAACCTGGCCTATGTGTGACTCATTACACAAATTTAAGGACTCTTAAGTCAATCTCTCTGAATACCAGCCCAGAAAAATATCAGACCCAGGCAGGAACCTCACCATCTGATGGATATTCTGGGGTCAAGGTAAAATGAGTTTCTGGCCTCAGGCTAGTTTCTAATGGACAATGGGTCTGTGCCAAGGACTCCGTCTATTCCTTCTAATGAAGCTCTGTAAAGTTTCAGCTGCACTCAGGCTAACTTGGCTTCTCCTAACCCCATTTCTCCAAGCTTCACCAGCTGGGTATGTTTAAAGAGTCATATTAACAGTAATAACTCAAATTTCACTGGAAATCACAGCTCCTACCTGCTGATGAAGGGCCTCTGCCTCCTTTTTTTTTATTATTATTATTCAGAACTTTTAGTAAAAGTGTCTTTCTGTTTTAACATATAGTCAACTCTATATATACAACTCTTCATAAACCCAATGGGAGCTGGGCAGAAAAGAAACATGAATGACTGATGTCATTCTCACTCCTCCTCCTCACTGATAACCAAAATTTAGTTAAGTCAAGCTCATCCTGTCTGGCCTTTTCTGCCCCCAGGACAAGCCCCTCTCAAGCATTTCCTCAGTCCTCATCAGAAAAGAGACTTCCAGTAGGCTTTTCCACCAGAACTGCCAGACATGCCAGACAATCAGTTCCCGAACCCCACTTAGACTCTACCTGAGGACCCCAACTGCTTACTCCTCTGAAAAATACTCGGTTGAAATTAAAATATTTGGGGCTTTTATTCCAACAATTGCAAACAACAATTATTGTCAAACCTCTTACAAAAGAAAACTAGGAAAAACTGGATAAAATGTTTTTTAAAATGTTTGATGGCACAGGAAAGTTAAGATGATAGTGAATAATTATCAGAACAGAACCTAAGAGGAGACGTCAGACAGAAAAAGAATGAGGAGAGACCAAAATAGCTCCAGCCTATTGCCATGAAATAGTTTCCAGATCATGGCACAGGAAAGGAAAACTCAGATGCAGTCCACAGACTCCCTATGATGAAGGTATGCACCTAAGGGTTTGGAAAGACCAAGGTGGCTACAGTTAGCAGGATACAGGGAGAACAAAGAGCTGCAGGGAAAGAGAACTGGGCATCTGCAGAGGGTCCCCCTCATTTTCAAAGTACTGACCAGTGCATACATGTCAGGAAACTAGCAGGGGTCAGAGAAGAACTCTATGAAAGAATTATAAAGAAAGAACAGTACCTGGGTCTGATGTCTCGCTTCTCCAGGATAGGTCCCTTTGAGTGAGGATGAAAGGGGTATGGATAAATGGTGCTCATTCATTTTCACCATTTCATAACATTCATCAGGCAACCCTGCCTTGGGGACACCATGGCAGATGAGAGTCCATGCTATGGAGCACACAGTTCTGTGGGGACTTAGGTGCATCAACCATCACCAGGAAAAGGAAGGGTCTACCTACAGGTTCATGCCAGGTGCTGGCATCCCATAAGCCCACGATCGCACTGAGGGAGAAAACACAAGTCTGAGAACATAGGAAGGTCTCAACGGACCAGAAGACGACAGAGGGAGATTATTCAAAAGTAAAATACAGGGCATTCAGTGTTGAAAATCCTCAGCACTAACATGAAAAGATCATCAAGATGTTATGGTAGGCAGAAAATAAGTGTGACAGCAGTGTGGGGGACATATATGCATATGAAGATGCATAGAAAGGTAACTAGAGAGAGTTACAACAAAATAGTGACAGCAGCTACCTTTGAGAGGAGAAAATGATACCATGAGTAGCCATAACAGGAGCTCCTCTCCCCCTCCATCCTCTTTGTGTTACTTGATTCTTTAGGAGAATGTATTTGTGCGAATGTTGTATAAATGAAAAATCCCAAGTAAATAAATAAACAGGTTTAAAGATTAAAAAACAAAAACAATAAAGCGTAGCACCTGGAGCTCACATAAGGACAGGAAAACTGATTGTTCCCACCAGCCAGATTGGAAAACTTCATAATTTACAGAAATTAAATAGAGTACCCTGAAAGTTCTTACCTCAGTAGTAGGAAATAATTAGCCCTAGATTAAACAGTGTTCTGGTCCCACCTAAAAAAATATTAAAAGTAAGACTTAAAAGGATCAAACAGTTCCTAAGAAACTGAAACAGAATCCCAGAACAAAGCCCAAGAAATTTATAGGAATAAAAATATAGTCAGAACCCAGCAATGTAAAATTTATAATGTCTTATATTCTATCAAAACATATTGGACATACTCTTTCATCTGGGCTGCCAACATGCCATCCAGACTGAAGAAGACCTGAAAACTCCAGGGCCACATGAGCCACAGCCAAGGCCACATCAACAAGTGCTGGAAGCACCCAGGAGGCCTGGGTGATGCTAGTGGCATGCATCATCACAGGATCAACTTCAACAAATATCACCCACGTTATTCTGGAAAAGTTGCTATGAGGCATTACCACTTAAAAAGGAACCAGAGCTTGTGCCCAACTGTCAACCTGGATAAACTGTGGACCTTGGGCAGTGGGCAGGCACAGGTAAATGCTGCCAAAAACAAGACTGGAGCTGTTCCTATCATTGATGTGGTACAGTCAGGCCACTACAAAGTTTTGGGGAAAGAACAGCTCCCAAAACAGCCTGTCATCATGAAGGCCAAATTCTTCAGTAGAAGAGCTGAAGAGAAGATTAAGGGGGTGAGGAAGAGCTGTGTCCTGTAGCTCATTAAATGCTAACAAGAACTTTAAAAAAAAAAAAGTATCCAAAGGAACAAGAAAGTATTGAGGAAAACAATCAACCAACCCCAAACTGACACAGATGTTAAAATTAATAGACAACAGCATTTAAAAGAATAAGTATATTCCATAAATTCAAAAAGTTAAATAGTAACAGAAAAGAAAAGATAATCTAAAAAAGAAAATCAAACTTCTAAGGACAAAAACTAGACTGGAAGAAATTCAGCAGATATAGCACTAAGAAGAAAATGTCACTGAAATAAAGTGCTTAGAAAAAGATTTTAAAAATAATTAAGAGTAAACTACAGTACAACTTCAAACTAATATACAGGTAAATGGAGTCCCCAGAAAGGAAGCAGGAAAAATAATGCCAAAATAATGCCAAGGAAATACTGGTCAAGAGTTTTCCAGGTTTGATAAAAAATCAAATCTACCTATCCAAGAAGTTAATAAACCTTAAGGACAAGAAATATAAGGAAAACTACACCAAAACCCATCATCATCAAATTGCTCAAACCCTGAAAGGTAAAAAACAAACAAACAAACAAACAAAAAACTAGAAAGCAACCATAGAAAAAGCCATAGGAACAAAGATAAGACTGACAGAAAATTTCTTGTTGGAAATAATGTAAACAAAAAGATAGTAGATCAACATCTTTAAAATTAAAAAAAAAAATAGAGCAAGGACAATGTCTTCAATAAACGATGCTGAGAAAACTGGTTTTCCACATGCAGAAGAATGAAATTAGGCCATCCTCTGACTCCATATACAAAAATCAACTCAAAATAGATTAAAGACTACAGGACCTAAAACCATAAAACTATTAGAAGAAAACACAAGGAAAAAAGCTGCTTGACAGTGATGTGGACAATTATTTTTTTGATATGACCCCAAAAGCATCGGCAACAAAAGCACAACTAGACAAATGGAATTGCGTCAAACTAGAAAAGCTTCTGCACAGCAAAGGAAACAATCAACAAGGTAAAGACACAATGAGAGACAATGAAGTGAGAGATAATATTTGCAAACCATACATCTGATAAGGGGTTAATGTCCAAAATATATAAGGAACTCAACTCAATAACAAGAAAACAAATAACTCAAATTAGGGTCACCTGGGTGGCTCAGTCAGTTACACATCCATCCCTTGATTTCAGCTTAGGTCATGATCTCAGGGCCATGAGATCCAGGCCTGTGTTTTTCTCTCTCTCCCCCTCTGCTCCTTCCCACTCCACTCTAGCTTGCTCTCTCTCTCTAGAGAAAAACAATTCAATCAAAAAACAACAACAATAATAACAATGAAACAAAAATAACAATGAAAGAGGAGAAGGGAAACATAAAAGAAATGGAATAGAGAGAAGACAAAGCAAAGTGATAAATATCAACTTAACTATATCAATAGTTATATAAACAGTTATATAAGTATTCCCATTAATAGGCACAGATTTCCAGATTCGATTTTTTAACATTTTACTTAAATTCAATTTTCAGATTTAATTTTAAAAAGTAAGATCCAGCTGTATGCTGCCAACAAGAACCACACTTTATATACAAAGCCACAAATAGATCACAAGTTAAAAGGCTAGAAGATATATCAAGCTAACACTGGAGAGACTATGTCAATATCTGATAAAGTAAATTTTAGAGAAAAGAATATTTTGGTGGATAAGGCTGACAAAGAAGTCAATTCATCAGTAGGATATAGGAATCTTAAATGTTTATATACTCAATGACAGAATTTAAAATGCATAAAGAAAAAACTTAAAAGGGAAAAAGACGAATCCACAATGATAGACATTTCAATGCACTCACTCAATAACTGACTGAATAAGTACAGGGAAAATCAGTAAGGATGTACATTTGAAAAAGATAATCAACCCACTTGATATAATTGATATTTCAGGAACAATCCACCAAAAAATAGGAAATACACAGTTTTTTCAAGTTCACACAGACCATTCCTGAAATAGACATATTCTTGGCTACAAAGGAAGTCTCAAATTTGAAAAGACAAAAGTCACACAAAGAATGTTCTCTGACACCAAAATTAAATTTGAAATCAGTAATAGAATTATCTCTGGAAAATCTCCCAAATATTTAGAAACTAAATAAAATATGTGTAAGTAACCCATAGATCAAAAAAAAAAAAATCAAAAGGGAACTTAGAAAATATTTAGAAACTAAATAAAATATGTGTAAGTAACCCATAGATCAAAAAAAAAATCGAAAGGGAAATTAGAAAATATTTGAACTGAATGAAAATGAATATGTAATTTAGCAAAATGCATGAGATGCTGCTACAGCCATAATTTAACAAGAATCTATAGCCCTAATGCTTACATTAGAAAATAAAAAAAAAAATCAATAGCATAAAGCTTCCAACTTAAGAAACTATCAAAGAAATAGCGAGTAAAAAAATATCAGAAAACAAATCAATAAAATAGTAAAAAGAAAAACAATGAAGAAAATTAATGAAACCAAAAGCTCACTCTTCAGAAAGTTCAATAAAATTGACAAACCTCTACCCAGACTGAAAAGGAAAAAAAGAAGACACAAATTGTGAATATCAGCAAGGAGAGAAGTAACATCATTACAGATACAATAGATATTAAAAGGCAAAGAAGGAAATACTGTAAAAACCTAAAGCCCATCTGACAATTTAAGTAAAATGAACAAATTCCTTGAAAAACACAAGTCACCAAAACTTGAACAAAAATAAATGTTACCGAAATGTACTATAGTTTCTAAAAAAAAAGTTAAACTTGTAGTTAAAACTCTTCTACAAAGGCAACCCAGGCCCAAACAGCTTTACTGGCAAATTCAACTGAACATTTAAAGAAAGAAATAAAACCATTAATATACAGACTCTTCCAGAAAGTTTCCCAACTCATTGTGCAGAGTCATTATTACACTGATAGCAAAACCAAAGACATTACAAGAAAACAAGAGTCACTATTCCTCATAAATATAGATATAAAAATTCTAAACACAGTTTTGGCGAATCAGATTCAACAAGAGGACAAAAGGATAAAACATCATAGGCAAGTGGAGTTTGTCCCAGGAATGCAAGGCTAATTTAACATTCAAAAATTAATCAATGTAATTCACCATATAACAAACAAACAAAGAAAAACCAAGGATCATTTCAATACATCTATAAAAAGTATAGGACAAAGTCCAACCTCCATTCTTATAAAAACTTCCGGCAAACTAGAAATAGAAAGGAACTTCCTCAAATGGACACAGGGTATCAAAAATCCTAGAGTCAACATTCTACTTAATAGTGCGGATTCCTTTCCTCTAAGGTCAGGAATATCTACTCTCACAACTTTTATTCAATATTAAACTGAAGGTTATAACCAGTGCAATAAGATAAAAAAAAAAAGAGAGAAATGAACGGCATAAAGATTGGAAAGAGAAAAGTAAAAAGAAGATGCCATGATCATCTGGGTGAAAATCTTATGGAATGTACAAAGAAGGTACTAGAAGTAATAATGAGCTAACTAATGCAACAAGATTGCAGTTTTATGATATCAATATATAAATATTAATCATATTTCTACATAGAAGCAATGAACAATCAGAACAGGAAATTTTTAAAATATTTACAATAACATAAAAAATATGGAAATCTTCAAAAAATAAAACATTGCTAAGAGAATTTAAGAAGACGAATGGAGAGCTAGATTTTGTTCACGGATTGGAGTTTAAGATACCAACTTTGCTAAGCAGATCTATAGATGCAACACACAATCCCAATCAAAATCTCAGTGAACATATTGTAGACATTAAAAAATTGATTCTAAACTTCAGATGGAAATGCAGAGGACCTGATGTAGCCAGAACAATTTCAAAAAAACAATAAAAAAGGTGGAGGATTTACGCTACTTGATTTTAAGACTTATGGAATTATAGTAACCAACACAGTGTGTGGTATAGGCATAAAGCTCTATGCTGACTCCAATACTTACATATAAACATTTTATTTTATTTTATTTTTTATTTTTTTTAAGATTTATCCACTTATTTATGATAGACACAGAGAGAGAGAGAGAGAGAGAGAGAGGCAGAGACACAGGCAGAGGGAGAAGCAGGCTCCATGCACCGGGAGCCTGACGTGGGACTCGATCCCAGGACTCCAGGATCACACCCTGGGCCAAAGGCAGGCGCTAAAATGCTGATCCACCCAGGGATTCCCCCCCCCCCCCAATACTTACATATAAACGCAAAAACCTGCAATAGTTAAGATATTGTTTAAAAAAGAATAATTTTGAAAGACTCCATCTACTCCACCACAAGACTAGCTAAAAAGCACAGCAAATAGAAGTGTCATATTAGCTTAAAAACAGACAGACTAATGAAATAGAATAGTCCAGAAAGAGATTTATGACAAAGATGGTGCAATACAATATCACTATGGGAAAGAAGTTGAAATTCAACTCCCTTTCTCACACTACACACAAAAATCAATTCCAGGTGGACTACAGATCAAACAAAAAAAAGATAAAACAATAACGTGTTAGAATATAATATTGGCAAATATATACATAATCTCTGGGGAGAGGGATAGAAAGAAAGAAACAGAACACAAAAGGCATTAACTGTAAAGGAAAACGTAGATCAAATTGACCCCATTAAAATTAAGAATTTCTAAAAAAAAAAAAAAAATTAAGAATTTCTATTCATCAAAAGACAGCATTAAAAAAAAACATCACACAATACAAGAGGATTTTGGCGCGTCTGCCTAACTAAGGGCTCACAGCTAGGACACTTAAGCAACTCTTACAAATCAGTAAGAGAAACACCAACGGGGTGCCCGGGTGGCGCAGGAGCAGGAAGGGGCCTTCCTGGAAGCCAGCGATGCTCTATTTCCGGGGCAGCCGTTCTACACTGATTTGGTTTATGATGCATTATGAAGCTGTACGTGCTTGTCTTCGTGCAGCTTTTACGTATATAATATTCCACAGTTTTTGCAGCGCTAAGTTAACAACAACAACAAAGCCAGACTTCCCCGGGCAGGCTTCTATGGCTGACGGATGAGACCTGCCTACAAGGAGAAGCTGTTGGCCAAACACCAGTCACCCGCTGCCAAAACTACATTCACCAGAGAATTGACTTTCAATTGTTTTTTCACATGCATGGAGGGTGGCCGGGATCTAATGCAATAGGGCACGCCCGGGCAGGACCCCCTGCGTTGTCAGAAGCCAGCATTCGCTTCTACCAATTCATCCACCAAGCACAGCAATAATTAAGCACCATCTACGGCCCAAGTGTTGGTTGGGCAAGGTGCTGAGGCTGAAGCTCAGTGGTGAACAAGTGAGGCACCGTCACTGTCCCCACAGAGTAATAACCCCCATGCAGGGCAGGGCGGCCCGAGTGGGGCGTGGAGGGGAGAACCAAGATTAGAGATGGTGTGGGGCGAACGCACACATGCCACAGCTTTTTCGTCTAAAGTCTACGCGAGGATATTCCAGGGCAGAGGTCGCCTGAGAAGCCATCTCTACGCAAGGTGCCTCCCCGAATTCCTTAACTAAAGGTCAAACAGCAAACCAACAAGGTATTAAGATTCTCCGATTTTGGAGAAAGCTGTGGGTCCCTCCTCTCAGACTTAGCCCTGTTTGGAAGCCCCTCCATGACCACCCTATGGAAATGTCAAACGGAAGAAAATCAGTAGACTTGGGTATGCGTATCAAGGTGGGTCCCTGCAAAGAACTCTGTGTGGCGCCCCGCAGATCCCTGAAACTTCGCGGCTTTTCTGTAGCCTCCGTTTTTCATGTTCGGGGCTTATTTGGGGCAGCAAATTTTTAGTTGAGCTCAACAATTCAAATCCACCAGGTAGTTCCCGAGAGCCCATGTGTGCCAGGCTCCTGGCTCTGCTCCAGGCACAGGATACAAGGGTGCAGGTGCCACACTGAGACGTAAGTGCCCCAAGGAGCCGCCAGGGCTCACATGAGGTCCTGCTGAGGGGACTGGTCCTGGGTGCGAATGTCACGTCAGACAATGTGCCTAGTCTCAGACCAGATCACGAACTGGAATGAACTTAGTGGGTTGGGGCAGGTCAGGCAATGCCTGCACCCTCATTACCCAGAGCCCCTAATCTGGCCTTCCAGAAAGGGGAGATTTCTCGAAGAATTTTTTCACCAGATTAGCTCTTTTATTCCTTAAACCAATCCTCAGTGAGTGCAGCTACACCCGCGATTGCCGTCCGCCGGCTGCAGGTGCTGAGGGCTCCCTTCGGAGCCAGCATTGAGAACGGACGATAAAACACCTGCTGTGGGGCCACGGCTCTTGCTCAGGCTCACCCGGGCAGTAGAGGGCAGAGCGTCTGCCCAGGGTCGGCTGACTCGCCTGCTTGCTCACGCCCTTGGGTGCAGAGATGGGTGCCCCCCAGCTCTGGGGAGCAGGGCCTCCGGGCCTCCAGGCCCAGCATCTTCCCCCGTCTGCGTGTTAGTGTGACGGTGCTGCTAATCCTGAGCGTGGCACGACCTTGGCCCAGGCCTGGTTTAAGCACAAGGCTCCGGGGGGGTGGGACAGGGAGGCTTTCCCCACGAGGGGGGGGTGTTAGTGACCCGGGAACAGGCTGCTGGAGGTAGGCCTTGGTGCTGGCTTAGCAACCTCACTCTGGAGAAAAGCTCTCAGCAAACTGACAGCAAGGCGTGCTTGTTCCCCGTTAGTTTGCAAAAAAAGAAGAAGAAGAAGAAGAAGAAGAAGAAGAAGAAGAAGAAGAAGAAGAAGAAAGCCAGAATAAATGCAAACAAAGGAATGACACGAGGCACACAGTACCCAGCTGGCGGCACCCGCCGCCAGCCTCTCCCCTCCAGACGCAAAGGTGAACGTGTCTGTGTGTCCTCAGAAACGGAAGGAAAGCACGGCCTTTGAGGGCCCACCGACAGCCTGTGTGGGAGAGGCACAGGGCCGTCACCCCTGCCCCCAGCCGCCCCCCTCCCCGCATCCCCACCCCTGTCCACCCCCGGATGAGGCCTCGCCCCGCTGTCCACATGGCCGAGCAAGCTGTGGGGAGCAGGAGGGGGAAAGTCCAATCCCTCGGGAGTATTTCTTTGTTTGGGGGGGAAGGATGTAAAAATGGGTGTTTATGAAGCACGCTGTGCTGCCAGAAGAGAATAAGTAAAAAAAAAAAAAAAAAAAAAATGGGCACAAGAGAAGATTTTTTTTTAATTTCCACTTAATTAGGTTGGTTTTTTTTCTTTATTCTTCCTTCTATTTTTTTTTTTCCTACATGAACTGACGAAAAGAATGGCTTTGACAGAGTATTTGTGAAGAAGCTTCTCTAATATCTCTACCTCCCTGGAGATGCAGCAAAAAGGAGAGAGAAAGTTGGTGCACTTTACAGTAGGCCTTTAAAATCCCCGGGGGGCTTCGTATATCCTGAGCAGATGTGCATGGCCACGCTGCCAGCGTCCTGGACTAGTTTCCTCTGCTGCGGCCAATCTCCCGACCCTACCCCCTCCTCCCCTAAAACAGATCTGAAACTCAGAAAGCCTCGCCATCCCTGCATTTAAAAATATATTTGCAAGTCATCCAGTGACTTTATTTCCTTCCTCAAA
Source organism: Vulpes vulpes (assembly GCF_048418805.1). NCBI lineage: Eukaryota > Metazoa > Chordata > Mammalia > Carnivora > Canidae > Vulpes > Vulpes vulpes. The sequence goes on from NC_132785.1 coordinate 1,680,408, forward strand.
AAAAAAAAAAAATCCTCTAAATTTATTTTGTGAAGAGGAAGGGCGACGGGGGGGTGGGAACATGTTTTCAGTCCCCCTGTAGTCTGCGGCTGGCCCCACGGCGAATGTATGTGGCCACGGCTGGTTTTGAAGACCGCGCGGGTACTCTGGGTACTCCTGCAGGGCGAACAGCCCTAGTGCTCGCTCTCTTGCCCTTCGATATGAGATGAAGATGAGCAGCGAGAGGGGCGGTCGCCGTACTGGTTTATTCAAACACCAGTGTCTCCTCGTAAAAATACCGGCTTAGTGTGAAACTTCCCTGCCGTGATTTTACACCCCAGGGTGCACCGGAAGGACGGTTGACTGCCCAGAGCCGCTCACCACAAGAAGCAATGGATGTGCGGGGTCCTGGAAATGGTAGAAGGATTCTGCTTCTCTGCAGAGACCCTCCCCTCCGCTGCCCCACTGTGGTCCCAGCCAAAGACATAGGACCCCAAGTACAACAACCCCCCCCCACCTCCCACTCACCTCCCATGAGAGAACCACAGGGCTCAGGACATTCTGAATCCCTGGTGACATACCCTGGTGGCGCCACTGCCTGTGCGTAACAGGAAAAGGGCAGTAAGCTGTATAAAATGTGCTCACCCTGCCCTATGACACTGGGCAAGCTCCAAGGACCCTTCCAGGCCACGTCCCACAATGACACGAGCCATCCACAGCCCTGTCGGCTTTGCTCACCTTGGGCACGGCCAACTCTGGGCACTCACCCTGTAAGCCTGAGCTACTTTCCTGCCGCCCTTTATTTTTTTTCATGACTCTTGAAAGACAAAGTATAGGACATGGTTTTAGAAGGCGAACAGGTTACCTTCATGCACAGAACTGATATTTTGGGACAAGGCTAAACTGAGCTATTTCAAAGCCTCAGATTTAACTTGTGCCCTCAGTTACCCAAAACATTTTTGAGAGTTAGTGGGTATAACGGACTGAAAACTATGAGAAAGACACTATCAACATTGAGGCCACATGGAGAGGGCACCGAGAGAGACCAATTAGCAGGTCAGCCCAAAACATAGAGGAGGCGCCCTTCTAATCTTTTTACTTTATGCCTGGGGTCGGTTGCAGGAGTTGATGTTAGCTTTTGGGTTTTTGCTTGCAATAAACACAGTTCCTTTCCGAGCCGGGCTGTGCCAGTTCGTGACATAATGTCCACACAGTAATATGATGTGGTAAAGCATAAATGCCGCGCACAGACCAGACTGTGGCCTGGGAAAGACAAGCTCTGTCCATATATCAACGGGAATGGCCTGGAACTCAGGGAGTGAGTATTTTGAAGCAATCGCACATGAATTCACCTTCAGGAGATTAGAAGCTGATGTCACCAGGAGAGTGAAGTCATTAGAAATGACCTAAACTGATGGGACGTTGCCAGAACAAAGCCGCACTGTGCAGACACACAGTTTAACTCCTTCTGGGCTTGAGATTTCTCCAAGGCCTTTTTTGGTGAATACGAGGAGCCTTCAATAGAGACGACGGAGCCAACGTGACTCCCATTCTCCTTGGCATCAGCCGGCGTTACTTGATCGAGGAGGCTTGAAAATAGATTCCGCTAATTAAATGCCCGAGAGGTAACCCCCCGTCTTTTCATCCAAGCATGCCATGTCCCTGTGCTTCCCCAGGGGAAAAGTACTTGTAGGCTTGTAATAAATAGCAGTTGATGTGGAGTGAATGGGATCGTTAGCGATTCCAGGGTGAAATAGTTGGGCCCCTGGAACGGAGATGGGATAACACGACCAAAAACAGTCCCTTTGAGAAGCAACTGGCTGCCTGAGTCTGTCTGTGATCCTCAGTGGAGGATTCTATGAACCGGTGGCAATAAGATCCGAGGCCACCCCTGCCTCCATGGAACCGCCCAGCGTCAGGAGCCATCTCCTTCTACTTGTTACCTTTATGCTGGAGAGCCAGTGCCACCCGCCTGCTTCACTCGCTTCTGATATCCACCGGTGGCTCCTGGAGATAGCAAAGGGCCAGTCAAACCTTACTCGGGCCAACTAATAGCAACATAACCATCAAAGGTTAAACGTTTACTGGACACAGAAAATCCTTTCGGATAAGTGCAGTAGCCATAGGAACACTGAATCATCAAAACAGGCTAGAGAACATCCTGCTGGAGGCCTCCTTAGAGGCAGAGAGTTGAACCCGGCCTCCTTTCTGGGACGAATGGAGCCTCTAGAATCTAGAATCCATAATCAAGTAGGAGACCATGGGCAAAAGCACCTTACGCGCTGAAAACCGTTTTTCACTGACGAGCATCTTGACTACATGGTGGCCCTCTACAAAGCAAGTATAAAAGAGCAACATCAGAGGGTGCAACCCCAAAGAGCAGGTAACGTGAGGGGCTAGCCGCCCACTAGAGTCGCGGGAGTTCTTCACAGAAGGTCTCCTACTGCCTGTCACAGCCCTAAGATCCACTCTCAGACAATTTGCCTTAAGTCAGTGCTTTTTTCACGTTTTTCTCATTACAACCCATGCAAAGAACGGGTTTCATAGCAATGTTCAATACTGCCCCATACACACACAACTGAAACACAGGTTTTGCCATAGAACAGATCCTTTCTGCTGCCTAAGATGTGCTCTGACAACCTCTACTGGGTTTCATTCTATTTCAGTTTTCGGTGCTGTTTCTACCCATTAACCTAACAACCGCTAATGGGTCAAGATTCACGATTTGAAAAACACTGAGATTTAAGGCCATTTTGGAACAGAACTGATAAAATACAAATTAGGGTATTCAAGGTTGGAAAATAAGATTAGGAGGGAAATCCCACGAGGCTTTGAGGCAAAGTCACAGGAGACCGTTCAGTCTTCTGACTACATGACTCCCCCTCTACCCACACTCTCCCAAACTCGTCCACAACCACAGAAAGCTACTCTACCATCCTGAAATGAATCTGGCAGAAGACATCATGCTTGTTGGGGTCTTGTTTTTGGGTTTTTTTTGTCATGCATTATTTAACTGAGGCCAGTTCAAACCCCTGCATCGAAACAAAGATCAAAGGGACGATGCCCAACAAACGGCCTGACGCCATTATTCAGCGGAGACTGAAGTGGGCCGGTTTTCTGGATGAGTCAAATTGCACTGATTTGACCGCACTCTTGCATCTACTTACATTGTAAATGAAAAAGTTAGCTCTGCTTTCTCACCCAAAGTACCTGACAAATCATCCGAGCCATTGGCTCTGGAAACTAGGGTTGGTTTTCCGTATACCACTGAAACATCAAGAGGTTTAGGCTGACTCTATCTTGGACTATTGGATGAACTACTATGACCAAATATTTATTAAATATTTAATTTTTAAGATACAGTGCATACTTCCGGAGCCCTTACTAGGCTGGGCACTATAATAAATGTGTGGATCATTTTATTGGGTTGGATAGTCCAGATATTTGATTGAACGAATATAATTCAGAGTTGTGGTTATGCTTATTACAATAATCCTGAGCCCCAACAGCCTTCAGAACCCTGACACAATTTGCAGGTTTTTAAAATACTGTTCGACATGTATTGTACTGCAACAAAATGTTACTGTTGATCCTTCAAAGGTACTTTACTAAAATACCAATAATTTTCAAACATTCAAATTAACGTCTGAATAAATGCATGATACACCGAGAGAGACAATTCACAGATCTTTAAAAGGGGGAACCAACGTGGGCAGTTTCATTCTCTGTTTCCATTGAGACTAGTTTCCGGTGCACTTGCCTTTAGATTTAAAATAAGTGAAAAATAATTTACTTTTTAAATTAAAACTCATAGTCATTACCTTTTTTGGCAGGAGAGGCTCATCCCTAATATTAGGAATATCCAGGCAAGAACACATAAGGAGACCAGGTTTAGGTGCCTCTTACTTTGCTCACCTGAGGAGAACTGAGTCAATGCATGTGGACACTCCAGCCAGCACATGAGGGGGGAGCCTCTGCACCCTCTCATTCCACCCCAAATATAGCCACTCCTCAGACCTAAAGGGGTGCACGCCAGGGTAGACACAGGGCCAGGGATACCGAGGTGCTGGTCTCAGAGCATAGTCTAGACGTGGGCTGTCAGAGGAGCTATGAGGGATGGGTCAGAAGTGGGCCAGAGCAGACACGGCGCCCAAGGAAGGAGCCCCAATTGCCCAAAACCTAAGTGGGTGGGGAGAGGCACAAGTCCTGTGCTAGTATCAATATATTCAGATTAATGCATTCAAAGTGACACATGTGACATCCACGGCCCACCAGTGAAACCTCCTTACCTCATCAGAACAATCATGAACGCATGCCCAGCCTAATTTAGAACCCAAGTCCTAGGGCATTCATTCTTAGAAAACAAAACAAAAATAAAACCAGATTCCATTATTTTTACTCAAGTAGCATTTTTACTTGCTTTTTTAAAGAGTCAATTTCTGATACACTTGTTTTGTTTTGTTTTGTTTTCTAATGGCATTTCAAATTGGAACCTATTTTAACCAGGGCCTGCTTTGAGCGAGTTCATAGAGATCTTATGCCCAGTGTTCTCTTTTGCTGTCGATGTATCCTGCTCATTTGCAGAGATATATGGAAAGGAAAATGACTGGGAAATGCACAGAAAGCAGATCTTTTTTTAGCAGGTCTATACATGAGAGGAAAGAGAAAGTAGGGACTATTAAACCCAGGTCTCCTGACATCGGTCGGCCAGGATATCATAATAGCTTGTCTGTTAGAGTGTCAAGTAACCCGTAGGAAAGAAAACATTTCTCAAACACCTGTAAGTCCATTCCAGGGGGCAGATATGGCATCCTCTCCCACCTGGGACCACTGCAAAGCTAAAATCAACAATTAAGAACAGCTGCAGCCTTGCAACAGCTGCCCTTGCTAACCCCGTTGGAGGGAGGGCAGGCTGAGTTCTAGGAGGGGTAATCAGCAGAGAAGACTGAAATTCCTCTTTCTGCGCATTACTTTTTTCTCTTGTGAAATGTGTTGGAACTGCCCCTGCATGCTGAAGATGTTCCCAAGACTGCTTTTTTTGTTTACCAAACATCCTGCGACATTTTCAAGCCTTACAGACTATGGGAATGTCTAATCTTCCATTTCACAGAGCTAGGACTCACAGCTCCAAATTGCTGCAGGAGTTGATTTAAATATTCAAAGAAATGTTGTTGCTTTTGAATACATTTCTTTGGGAAGAGATCACTAATGTGCGCCACTTGGTCCCGGGCTGTGGGACCTCTCAAGAGCTAAGTGAAAAACAGAAGAGACCAACAGCCATTGGTAAAATCATAGGTGCGGCAAATCCAAAGGATTTGACATGCCCACTCATCAGAAAGGGAAGAAGAGCCACAGCCAGATGAGTGATAGTTTTTAGGTAGCTCAGGAGAGTGAATGCAAGGAGGAAAATAATTTGAGTTGTTCCGGGAAGATTAATGCAATAAAAGAATTATCTGCAAAAATGAAATTCATCTGAGAAAAACTTCTGATACTGTTGACTTTTATTTATTTATGTTTTGGGTTTTTTTTTTTTTTTTGAGGGCTATCTCCCTGAGGGAAACAGCAGAAGAGCTATGAACTAAATCATTTATAATAAAGAAGGAGAATCAGAAAACAGATTACTTAGAACATCCTCCTCCTCTCCCCAGCCTTTCAAGCAGTAAAATGGTGCGTTAAGTGAGATTATCTCATGAGCTTTCTCATCTCTAAATCTTGTTTCTGGCTACATATCTCCCATCCCCTTTTGCCTATGGCTCTGCTGCTAATGGATGTGTTCAACACATAAACCCGGGACTCACTCAATTTTCGTTCAGCTTCTCCATTTCACTTTTAAATAAATTAGGTCACCTTATCAGTACAAATTGTGATTTAGAGAGAAGACAGAAGAATAAATCAGTTTGAAGGCTGTGGATGTTTCATCCCTGTTTGGGTGACGTCTTAGTGACCTTAATTTTAGTGCTTTCTTATGTTTGCCCATTCTAGGACTTGATAGTGTGAAAAATAAAAATAAAACCACCAGCAAAAAGTCAATTCTTAGATATCTGATATCTTGCTTATATGCCTAGGTTGCCTGTTTTTAAAACAAGAACATGATCGTCTGTGAATCTGTCAACAAGTCACAGGTCAGAGATCCTGCCCTGTATTTGTTTTGCTATGTCACTACACACCAAATGTCCAATGCAGATGTTTTTGGACCTGAGAAGTCAACTTACTTGAAAAGTTTTTGTTTAAATTTTTAAGAAACTTATTAACGGCACCTAATCAAGAAGATGCAACAGAACTTAAAAAGAAAATGATTCATAAACTACTCAGCTCTAATTTATATACTTCTAGGAACATCCAATATATGTTATTTCTTCTCTTTTGATTTACCATTCTTTCCCTCCCTTCTTTAAGCTATCCATGCCAACAGAGGCCAACAAACGTGGGTTTCTATATTTTGCAAAAGGAGCATCTAATACTCTCTTTAATTTCTAGCAAAAGCTATTTAAGGCTTTGAGGTTGCCATGAGACGGTGCCTTGCAGCTCTCCAACAATGGGGAGTATAACTGACCAAGGTCTCTAGGTACTGCACTCTGATATCTGTCGTCACATCTGTCCCAGAGCACATGTACCACAGGCCACTCCCAGCCAATGAGTAGCTGTGGCAGGCAGTCTTGTTCCTAGGAAACAGAGGACTCACCAGACAGCTAACATTGGGTCAAGGACTCCCCAGTGGCCTTCCTGAACCTTTCTTAGGTTGCACAGTGGTCAAGGACACTTTTGTTCAGCAGAGTTCCCTTCTCTCTTTCACTTACTAGATTTAAATCATAGTCTAACGACTCTCCAACTCCCTCTCCGTTTTCCTCTCATGTGGGCATTCCCCCTGATAAAATCCTTGCACATTTAATCTCATCTTAGCGTCTGCTTCCCAGAGAAACAGACTAACACAGCTTGCTTTTTCAATCTTGGTCCTTTTCAATAAAGATGGAAAGACTGCATCTTAGTATACAAATATGGGCTCCTTACTTTCTCTTATACTGGGTCATAGTCTAGAGGGAATAGATAAAACCAGCATAGTAGAGAACAGATGACCTCACATTTTCTTTCTTCAGGGCATAGATTACTCTGTATGCTAGTCCTTGCTCCTAAATGCACTAATTTCAACTTTAAAAGGTGGGATAGGAAGGGTGAATTAGGGTCGATGAAAGATACTAAAAGTCATCCTACTAAAATTATAAGCAAGATAGTCCAATATCTCAAAGGTTTAGTTTTTGAAGTTATATGTGACAATGTGAATGAAGACTCATTTAATCAAAAATTGTTTATAATCTTCTGTCCCAACATTAATAATTTTCTTCTATCAGTAGATGTATTGCCATGGATACTTTTCTTGGTCCTTCCCAGTCCATTAAACTGAAAGTGACACTATAACAGGAAATCTTCTTGGCCTATTAACTCTCAGTGGAAACCACCATGGGCAACCCTATAGTCTTACCAGAGGAGTTGCTGGGACCTCCATTCCTGCTTAGCCCAATCCTAGCAGACAAGAAAAAAATAGGAACCATCAATTCTCCTGAATTGCACCAATGTGATTCCAACTATGATAGCAAAAGCCCTGGAATTCCTCTCATTTCATAAGTAGGGAGGGTATAACTGACTTCTTCTTCCCTTATCCCCACTAGTTTTGGAAGAACTTAGTCAGAACTTGCTGGTTGCTACGCAATGTACATTCTCCTTTTTTCATCCTAAGAAAATCTCAATTTTGTTCAGAGATAAATAAGTCCAGCTAAAAATACTACATTTTCCAGTCACTCTTGCAGCTAGGGTTGCAACATAGTTGCAATATGTAACATAGTTCTAACCAATAACATGTAATAAGTCATTGGTTGGAACTCCCATGAGACCTCTTTAAAGGAGAGTCATCTAAAGATTCAGGTGGACAATGATAAACTGATTCTAAAATATATATGGATTATACAACAATTCCACAGCTAACATCATACTGAATAGTGAAAAGATTGAAAGCTTTTCCTCTAAGATCAGAACAAAGACAATGGTGCCCCTTCTTACCATTGAATAAGAATTCAACGTAGTACTGGAAATCCTAGCCAGAGCAGTTAGGCAAGACAAAAAAATAAAAGGCATCCAAATAAGAAAGAAAGAAATGAAATCATCATTATTTGCAGATGATAAGATCTTATATAGAGAGAATCCTAAAGAGTTAACCAAAACATTGTTGAAACTAATCAATATATTCAATGAAGTCACAGGACATAAAATCAACTTGCAGAAATCAGTTACATTTCTATACACTAACAATGAAACATCTGAAAAAAAAATAAAGCTATTCCATTCACAGTAGCATCGAAAACAATAAAAACACTTAGAAATAAATTTAACCAAGGAATTGAAAGATTGTATGATGAAAGCTACAAACCTTGAATGAAAGAAATTGAAGGAGATACTACAAATGGAAAGATATTCCATTTTCATGGATATAAAGAATTAATTGTTAATAAATCCTTCATACCCAAAGCCATCTATAGATATAATGTATTTCTTATCAAAACTCCAATAATGCTTTTCACAGAAACAGTAAAAAAAAAAATGAAATAAAAATAATCCTAGCCAAAGCAATCCTGAAAAAGAAGAATAAAACTAAAGTAACATATTTCTGGGGCAGCCCGGGTGGCTCAGCTGTTTACGCCGCCTTCAGCCCAGGGCATGATCCTGGGGTTCCAGGATCGAGTCGCATGTCAGGCTTCCTGAATGGAGTCTGCTTCCCTCTCTCTCTCTCTCTCTCTCTCTCTCTTTCTCTCAAATAAATAAATAAATAAATAAATAAATAAATAAATAAAATCTTTAAAAAAATCATATTTCTGAATTTCAAACTATACTATAAAGCTATAAGTAATCAAAACAGCATAATCAAAACTAGCATAAAAACAGATACATAGACCTATAGGATAGAATAAAGAGCTCAGAAAGAAACCCCCCTGCATACAGTCAACTAATATTTGATAAGGAACCCAAGAACACTCAATGAAAAAAAGATAGTCTTGACAAATGTTGCTGGGAAAGCTAATAACTACATGGGGAAAAAAATGATATTGGATCCCTAGCATGAACCATCACAAAAATTAGCTCAAAATAAAGACTTAAACATTAGACCTAATACCATAAAACTCCCAGAAGAAAACATAAAGAAGAAGCTCCTTGACATCAGTTTGAGCAATGATTTTTTTTGGATGACACTGAAAGCACATGCAACAAAAGAAAATAAGTAAGTGGCACCACATCAAACTAAAAAGCTTCTGCTCAGCAAAAGAAACAATCAACAAAATGAAATGGCAATCTACAGAATGGAAGAAATATTTACAAACCACATATAAGAGATTAATATCTAAATTATATCCAGAACTCAGATAACTCAATTACAACAATAACAACAAAAACAATCAATTAAAAAATAGGCAGAGAGTCACAGATAGGTGGGCCAGGATGGAAGCTGGGAGACCAGGGCAACAGGCATGCAGCTTGGTGGAAGGCAAATACTCAGAGGCACGGTTGGGCCCTGGTGGCCAGCATGCCATCCCAAGGCAGGGATGCCCAGCCCCATCCCCTACCCGCCCATGCTCCCCATGAAAAATCAGCTCTGAGGCTCTCCAGTTCTGGTGCACATGTCGACCTCTAGGGCATTGGCTGCTGGGGACACAGGGGTGGCATCAGAGCCCAGTGTGATTAAAAAAAAAAAAAGACAAAGTAACTAAATATTTTTCCAGAGAAGACATCTAAATGGCCAACAGGTACAGGAAAATATACTCAACATCACTAAGCACTAGAGAAATGCAAATCAAAACCACGAGATATCACCTCATTAGAATGACTATTACCAAAAAGCCAAGAGATAATAAGTATTTTCAAGGATGTGGAGAAATGGGATCCCTGGCATACAACTGGTGAGAATGTAAATTCATTCAGCCACTGTGGAAAACGTTATGGAGGTTCCTCAAGAAATTAAAAGTAGAACTTTAACGTATGACCCAGCAATCCCACCCCTGGATAGATATCCAAAGGAAATGAAACAAGAAAAAGAGATCTGCATTTCCATGTTTATTGCAGCATTTTTCACAATAACCAAGATATGGATTCAACCTACGTATCTATGGATGAATGGATAAAAAAGATTCCAGTTCATGATTTATTATCCAACCATCAGAAAGAAGAATATTCTGCCATTTTTGCCAGCATGGATGAAACCTGAGGGCATCATGCTAAGTGAGATGTCGGGCAGAGAAAGACAAATACTGTACGATATCACTCATACAGTGTGCAGAATCTAAAGATGTCAAACCCATAAGAACAGACAGTAGAATGGTGGTCACTGGGGCAGGTGGGGGGTGGGGAGGAAGGAGGTGGATGGAAAGATGTTGTTTAAGGGTAAAAGCCTACAACTAGTAGATAAGTCCTGACAATCTAATGTACAGCATAATGATCATAGTCAGTAACACTGTATTATAAACGTCTAAGTTGCAGAAAAACTAGACCTACATTATTTTTACCATAAAGAAAATAGTAATAATTATGTGACACGATAAAGGTATTAGCTAACACTATAGTGGTAATCATACTGCAATATATAAATGTATTCAATCATCATGTTGTGCACCTTAAGCTTACACATTGTTATAAGTCCGTTATATCCCAATAAGAATAAAATTAAAAATAAAATAAAATATATATGGCAATGCAAAGGATTAAATATAGCAAGGCAATCTAGGAAAAGAGCAAACAATTGCAAGGCTTAAACCGCTAGCTATCAAGACCCATTTTATTAAATAAAACAGTGGTATTGAATTAAGGATACACAAACAGACCAAAGAAAATGAAGAGAACCCAAAAGTAGATCCACACAAATGTGGATGCCTGGTTTACAATGATAACACTGCAATGCTATAGGAAAAGGATGGTTTTTCAATAAATAATGTTGGGCCCACATAGAAAAATATAAATCATAACTACTATCTCTCACCACAAATAAAAATTACTTCCGGGAATATTGTACACCCAAATGTAAAGGTAAAGCAAAAGCTTTTAGAAAAAAAACATAAGAAATATTTTTGTGACCTTGAAATCAGCAAAGAGTCTTTTAAATAGGCTCCCAAAGTGCCAAGTATAAGGAAAATATTGATAAATTAAACAATATTAAAATTAAGAACCCCAGCTCATCAAAAGATACCATTACCATATGACAAATGCCATAATTTCACTTACATGTGGAACTTAAGAAGCAAAACTAAGAAAAAAAGAGAGAAACAAACAAACAAAAAAAACAGACTCTTTAATATAAAGAACAAACTGGTGGTTACCAGAAGGAAGGTGTGTGGGGGGATGAGAGAAATAGGTGAAGGAGATCAAGTGTACACTTATTGTGATGATCCCTGAGTAAGGCATAGAATTGTTCAATCACTATATTGTACACCTATGTTAGTTACATTGGAATTTTAAAAATGATTTAATAAAAACAACATTAAGAGAATAAGCAGGTAACTAACAAAGTGGGGGAAACGTTTACAATACGTATATCCAACAAAAGGCTTGTTATGGATGGAATCATGTCCCCACAATATTCAAATATTGAAGCTCTAACCCCTAGTACCTCAGAATGTAATGTACCTGGGAATAGGGCCTCTAAAGAGGTAATTAAATCAAAATGAAGTCATTAGGATGGGTCCTAATCCAATCTAACTGGTATCCGTGTAAGAAAAGATTGGGACACAGAGAGAGGCACCAGGGACAGCCATGCATAGAGCAACAGCCATGTAAAGAGGCAGCAAGAAGGCAGCCGTGGTCAAGCCAAGGACAGGGGCGTCCGGAGAAACTAATCCTGTTGACACCTTGATCTTGGACTTCGAGCCTCCAGAACGATGAGAAAATAAATTTCTGTTGTTTAAACCACCCAGTCTGTGGTATTGTGTACTACTTGCCCCAGGAAACTAATTAACACAAGATTCATATTCAGAAGATGTAGAGATCTCTAACAAAACTATGAAAATGACCGACAACGTAAAGACAATAAAACAAAAAATGTGAACAGGTACGTCACTAAAATAGGATATCCAAATAGCCTATAAACATATACATAGGAAAAGTTGTTCAACTTCAGTTGATAGACCTGTTATCAGGAAAACAGAAATTAAAAATACAATATAACACTCACCAGGATGGCTAAAATGAAAGAGTCGGCTAATACCAAGTGCTGACAAGGATGTGGGGCAACCAAAACTTTTATACACTGTTGATGGAACAGTAAATGAGCACAAATACTCTGGGAGACGGTTTGGCAGTATCATAGCTAAATTCAAGCATAATCCATAACTCAGGGACTCTTCCTCTCGGGATATATCCACAGAAATGTGAACATATGTTCACCAGAAGACTTGTAGAAGTCTTTGCAGACTTTGTAGAAGTCATTAAAATCCTATTTCTATAATGGCTAAAACCTGCAAGCTATCTGAATGCCCACCAATACTGGAACGGATTTTAAAAAAATTATATTCACACACTGGAATAACATAGCAGTGAGAATAAATATCCTAAAATTACATGCAATAATATAGTCAAATCCCACAAACATTATATTAAGCAAAGCAAGCCAGACACAAAAGAGTACATGCTGTACATTTCCATAAAGCTCAAAATCAGGCGAAATTAATCTACGCTGTTCCTTTGGGTATAGATGAAGGACCTCTGAGGCAATGAGGAAGATTCTGAGGTGCTGGAACTGTTCCAGTTCTCGTCCTAGGTGCCAGGCACATGACTGCGTTCACTTTGTAAAAATTCATCAAGCGGTACAGTTGTGATTTGTGAACTTTTCTGTATATATGTTATATATCACTATAAAATTTTTATGAAAATGAGAGAGCCAACTCATTGGGCCTGCACTTTTTCCTTCACCTTTCCCCCTCTTCCTGTCTGGAACACAGATGTGATGCCTGAAGTGGAACCATAAGGTGACAAGCATGAGAACAAAAACCACATGCTAAAAACTGCTGGGTAGAAAACAGAGGTGGCCCAGGGGGTCCTTGAGTACACGGCGGAGCTCTCTGCTGCCTGCTTCCAGCCTTCTTGTTTCACAGGAAAAGTTAAAAATCCTAACTTGTTTAGTCATGTCTCGTCAGGGTTTCTGTTATTCACAGCAAAACGCAACACTAACAGACAAACCAAGTCCTCAGCAGCTGCTAGAAATCGAGGTGGATGAAGAAGGAAACACGGATTGCACATGGTGACCAAGGATAAAGACGGTGGACGGGCAGGATGTGGACCAAGACCCAGCTCGCGCCACCCCTCCTGGTCGGCATTTTTTGTACATAAGTATCCCTCTGAGCTCTGAGTTAGGCCTTAGGCAAAGGAATTCTATTCCACGGAGATGATGATCTCTTTGGAAGCTTTTAGCACAGAAATGAGAAAAGCAAAGAATCCAGGCATCACTGTAATACTGGAAAAGAGTATGACCTCTGCAGAGAAAATAAGAAATTTCATGTTAGTCTTATTACTAGCAATGGAGTAAATAACCCAAATTCTGTGATCAGCTCTGTGCTCATCTGTAATATAAACCCAAATTAACAAAGCCTTATGAATGGCAGCCGGTCAGCATCAGAAACCCAAACTCCAGGGATCCCTGGGTGGCGCAGTGGTTTGGCGCTTGCCTTTGGCCCAGGGCGCGATCCTGGAGACCCGGGATCGAATCCCACGTCGGGCTCCCGGTGCATGGAGCCTGCTTCTCCCTCTGCCTATGTCTCTGCCTCTCTCTCTCTCTCTCTCTCTGTGACTATCATAAATAAATAAAAATTTAAAAAAAATTAAAAAAAAAAAAAAAAGAAACCCAAACTCCGACTGTTTCTTTTCCACTATGGCTAGGATGTCGCCTCCTCTGCATGGGCCAGCACGGCTCCCCATCGCTGTTGCGCGGTGCAGGCAGCGGGTGGAGGAAGGAGGGGAGGAGAGGTGCAGCTCTGTCCTTACAGGCACAGCCAGGAGTTGCCCACGTCACTTCTGATCACATCCCTTTGGCCAGAACTTGGCCAAGAGCATTAGCAAGGAACATTCGGAAATGCAGTCCTCAGGAAACGCGCCATGATCTCACTTAAAAATTCAATTACTATCGAAGAAGAGGAAAAATGCGTACAGGAGAGGCAGGGCCTAGCAATCCTGCTCTGCAGGGGTGAGTATAGCTCTCCACCCGCGACCTCTGGGACTCTGCATTCGAGTAAGAACAAGAAGCAAAGTTCTTCTTTCATCAAAATAAGTTTCTTAAAAGAACTATGATTGGAGAAACAACCGAAGGGGTTTTTTTTTTTTTTTAATCATTTAAACTAATTCTTGCCTCATTGTATTTTTCTATTCTCTAAGAATTCTGCTCAAAGTTCACCTTTCCTGTTGAGCTCCCAGATGAGCTACACCTGGCTCCAGATGCTTCCCCAATTTCACCCACAATGCAGATCTGTCTGCGTGTAGCACTAAGTGATTATGCATATGTGGACTCGTTCTTTGCTCGGCTCACATGTAGTTTTCTATGATGAAGTGGAAATAATCTGGCTTTTGAAGTCTGGCAGACATTGATTCAAATCCCAACTCTGTGAATAAGGGGCTACATGACCTGACTCACACTTCCCCCGCACTCCGTTACCTTCGGTTTCAAAAGAGGGGTCTGCTCCGGTTCAACCCATTTCTTGACCCTACGTCTCTCACTAACTGAACAGATTACCTCTGTGCCTTCCGTCTCCTCCTCCATGAACTTCTTTCTCTCATTTAATAAGCTCCTATTTTTTTCAAAACTCTCTCATCCTTTTGTCCCATGCTAAATAGCTTCTCTCTCTTCGTCACTTCGCCGTATAGCTTCTTAAAAGTGTGCACCCCCTTCCTTGCCCGTTAATCATCCTCTGCTTCCGGTTTCATTCCTATTACAAAACGAACCTGCTCTTACGGGAAGTCCTGACCACTTCTAAAAGCCGATCCTATAGTAAATTTTCTGCAGTTTCCAACAGTTGACCACTGGTTGATGCTCTCAGAACCACACAGAACATACATATTACATATCACCATATATATATATTTTTTTAGACACTCACAAATTTTATTTCATGCAAAAATAAGATTCAGTCAGAACATTATGGCACTCACACTTTTAGTGTTATGCATTTAAGTTGTCATATTTTATGTCTTAAAGGGACAAGTATGTCTTTAGATGTATAATTTATGGATATTTTTATCACAGTTTTACATCTAAAATCATGTTTCTTATAAATGATAAGCGTATCACAATTACCAGAAAATTCCATTCATAAAATGCAGAGGACTGACATATTTATGTATCACATATTTTATGTACTTATCTGATATTCTGACAGACATAGGATGGTGATCTATGCCTAGATTTTAATTTAAATTTTCTATCCTACTTCATCACTTTAATTAGCCACCACGTATATTATATTTAATCATCTTTGATGTGTGACCATCTCTGACCGCCTTCTCTGCTCACTCTCCATATTCCCTATGGAGGCTCATCCATGTGTTTGGCCTCCATAAATTCCAGATTAGTCCCAGAATCTACTGAGTTTTAGACTATCCCGGTTTTCTTGGGGCTGAAAGATTTCTTGAGACTCAGCACTTCTCAGTTTTAAGACTGGGAAAGTTTCAGGCCAACCAGAATGAGTTGGTCACCCTAAAAAACTTAAACTCTAAGCACCTACTAGACATTTCTACTTGAAGTGTACTATAGACACCACAGATTTAACACGTCCATCCCTAAAATCATCACCACATCCCACCTGCTCACCTTCTTTCATTATTTCAGCGAATGATGCTCGGACACTGTCAGCCCTCTCAGCCACCATGTCCACTAGTCACTAAAGCCTGAATAGACTCAAAATGTAGTTTTGCTGCCTCTGCCCTTCTTGTCTGTTGAACTATCATTATCCTACCCTAACCTCCCTATCCCCAGCCTTGCCTCTCCAATCCATATAGCCATGTGAGTGATTTTTCTAGAACCAAAATATAAAGTTCAAACTCCTTTCACAGGACTCATAAGCCCCATAAGATCTAACCCCTGCCTGTTCTCCAAAACTCCTCCCTCTGATCCCCGCTACCACTCCGTAGCAACCGGAACTCTGCACAGTCTTGAGAAAGAGAATGCTATTTCAATATTCATTACTTAGCTCACGCTCTCCTTTCTAATTGAAACTTTCCTTCTTGCTCCCTGACCAGCTCTTATTAACCCTTCAAGACTCGGTTTAAGTTTCTTCTTCCCAAGAAGCCTTCGCGGTTTCTAGAATGTGCATGTCTATCATACCTCCTCGCACATGGAAATGTAATTATGAGTGTATTCACATCTGCTTTCCTTGCCAGACTAGGTATAAAATTCTTGAGAGCAGGAACCTTGGATATTCATTTTGTATCCAAAGACAAGGTTTGGAACACTCAGAACTAAAATATATCTTTAGTTGACTGACAACCTCTCTGGGTCCAGTTCCCCATCTGTAAGAACTCAGGTGTTACGCCTATCTTGAAGAGTATATTGCGGGGATTAACATACAGGAAAGTACCTATCACCCTGCCTGGAACTCAGCAGACCCTCATGTTTCTCTTCCCCTTTACTAATAAATTCAGATCTGTAATTTCTCCATGCTTTGTAAGTTCTGAGTAGACGCCTAATAAATACCTCTAACTGACACTGTGTTTAGGAGCTGGGGGCCAGGAAAAAAGTCTCTCTTCCTCCTTGAGTGAAATCAGGACATCAACTTAAAGATTAATCAATACTTATATCAGTATCGATTCCCCAAAACAGTCATCTCTACAGAGAGTTTCCAAGTTATCTGTGCTGTTCACATTCATAGAATAGTTTTGCGTTAAAATAATTCTCATATGTGCACTACATACATTGCATTATCACCATAGAAGTGGTCAATAAAGATAGGTGAGATTAAATATTCGAAAAGATAGAATAATACCACCTCCTACCCACCAGACTAATAAAAAAATGTTAAGATTTTTATTTATTTTAGAGAGAAAAGAGTGGCAGGGTAGAGGGAGAAGAGACTCTTGGGTAGACTCCCCACTGAGCAGGGAGC